>NW_021145360.1:0-133027 GCF_002837175.3 Physeter macrocephalus | reverse complement strand
TGTGGGCTGATCTGAGCAATGCAGTTTGCTACTTGGACTAATGATCTGAGCTTTATTGACATGCGGTAGAAAAGAAAGCATCTTGTTGAGGGCAGCAATACATTTTTCCTCTAAATTTTAAAAGGATGGAGAGGAAGGTTTCCCACTGATTTCCCCTGGCTACCTCTCGTTCTTTTCCTGTCTATCTTTGAACAAGAAACAAGACCCTTATAGTTTTGATCTGGGAACTGTTTTCTTTTGTTCCTACTTCCTATTAGAGACTTTGAGGGATAGAGGCAAGTGGTACAAGAGATTGTCTTGGACCCCTGAAGTAGAGGAATTATCTTCTCCCACTCCTTAGAACTGTAAAGATCTTGGCGACCTGACTCATTCTCTATGGACATGCTAAGACTGCACTGACTCTAAAAAATGTGTTCCTTCTCACTCACTGATCCCAATTCCCTCCACAGATGTTAGACAGAAGTGAGAACAGCCTGCCTGGGGAAGGGGGTTTCTGTCAGCATTTGTCGTCTACCAGGGAATAGCTGCCCCTGAGACAGGTTGAAACCAGGCCTCTGCAAACAAGAATCAGCAGCCAGGCTTTGTATCCAGCCCCACAAAGGGACCCCAGAACCTGATAATCCTCCTCCAGTATAATGGAATTTGGTGGTGTAGCTTCATAAGGTGTCACTTTTGTCAGACAGGGGGAGGCATTTTTGTCAGGTCCCTGGCTTTGTCCTTAACATCTGACGGGGAGCTTCTGGGCACCTGACTAGTGTTAAGGAAGGTTTTACTGAAGATATATTTGGAGTGCCTTAAAATAAAGACCAGAGCTTCCTTTACTGTCTCGGATCTTCGTTCTTGTCAGTGCTGATGAACTTTGGGTTTATGGAGCCAGCCCCCATTGAAATCTGGGAGGAGACTCACAGATCACCCAGTCACTGGGTTGGAAAGACTGATGGCCAAAACCATAAATGGTTTGGGAGTAGCCAGAGCTATAGCCATCTGTCAGCATTGGGGGACTTGTTGCCCAGTATGCTCTTATCTCTAGGGCTAATTGTGAGTAGTTCCCGTCCGTGAGGTTCTTTCAGAGCTGTTAAACTGTGGCCAGAGAAAGGAATGGAAACTACACCTCTGGGTGGTTTTCCAAATGGGCTAGATTCTCATTCCTCTAGGGTCCTTTTGTTCCAGGCATGTGTGAAATAGGAACATTGGATCAGATGACCTCTCAGAACCTATAAATCAGTGATCCTACCCATCCTGCATCCTCTGTGTCATCTCCTTGTCATCTCCTTCCTTCTCACCCCCACATTAGAGTGTGATAAGTAAGCAAGTGCTTATCAGGAATTCTGGAGGCTACTGATCTTCACGTGGCATTTTCTGGCTTCCTGCCACAAAGCAGGATTTAGCCTAATACCCAAACACTGGAGGAGATGGGCTCTTGGGAGCTGCCCTTTCAACACTGTTTAAGGACTTGGGCAGGGTGGGGAGCTGCCAGAGTCGGAGGACAAATCGATGCCCCATGACTCCTATAGCCATGGAGGTTGTGAATATCTGTGCAGCAAGGTCTAGGGGTCTCAGCCTTTAATTACTTCTCTCCAGTCGCTCTGACCTTGTCTCACCTAAGCTGGGTCACCCATCATACTGGCTTCTTGATGGTTTTGTCCCCAGAGCAAGTTCCTGTACTTAGAAGCAAATTGATAGTATTTGCTTGTTAATCCCTCTGCAGCAACAGACTATAAAAGGTAAATTTGTGATGTGTGAGTGGCTTGTTTGCTTCTCTCCTGGTCTGGAACATCTCTAGAAAAGAGTCCTTATTCTTGTGAGACCGCGGTCAAAACACTCAGCACAACCTCAAAGCATTTGATTTACTAACTGCATTGTCTCCCTTCTTGCAAGACCACTTTCTCTGGCCCTTCTGGCCCATTGCCTGCAATAATGAATCATTATGATTTTAGGGGAGACTGTCGTGAAGCCCATTAGAACTGCCACAGGCGAAAAATAAGGCTCTCCTCATCCAACCCACTGAAATTAACACACATCCCTTCTGAACTCTGGGTGTATATCCCCAACTTACATTATCTGACCTCTGGGAGAAGAAAAATTCAGCAGATTAAGTGATAGCAGCCACAGTTGTCTGATCACAGCCACTTTGTCCTTTTGATGTGTATATCAAGTCATATTTAACCATATAGCCAATAGGTTGGACAGAAACCATTGATTATCTTCTGGAAAAGTGAAAACCTCTGTGAGAAAGGATGAAGGCACCACACCCATCCCCTGACCTGAAGGAAAAGAGTTGATTAGGTGCAAAGGGAAAAAGACTGGCATTGCCATCTCTGTGGACAGTCAGCCAGTAGTGAGGCCGATGGAGAGGAGTAGCCATGAATTCATTCTAGGCTCCTGCCAGGTATGTACGTGTAAGGAAGGGATTATCCAAAGGTCAGGCAAGCACTGGATGACTAGTTTAGAAATTCATAAACTCCATTGGGCTCTTTTTCAGTAGTCTCCTCAGACCAAAGATTTAAGGAGCCCTGGTTAATTCTTACATTTGGAGTTGAGTCAGATAGGGAGGGCATAGGAGGTAGGAGGTTCTTAATGCAGCAGCAGCCATGGGGCAGTCTGTCTTATGCCTCAAACCAGAGCCAGTTCCATATCTGTAACAGACCCATTCGACCTCAGGACCATAACAGGGCCATTCCAGCAGTGTGCTGTAAGCTGCCCAGGCACATTTCTCAGCACCACAAAGCCGGGGAATTTTTATAACAGGATTCTCTGTGTGTGTGTCATTACATTGAGCACACGTGCCTCTGTCTTCTCTAGTCCAGAGGCTGTCCTGGTAAAGGCCTTTCAGATAGCTACCCAAGGCACGTGAACAAGTTCCCAAATGCAGGACTTCTTATCACTTGATTCCTGTAAATGGCGTGTACCCTTAGCTCAACAATATTTACCTTTTTGGGGGAGCAGGGTCTCTCATCAGGATAATCAGAAAAATAATTATTATTATACTGCTCTAAATTCATTTTTTAATATTACTTTCTAAATCACACTCTCATTTGTTCTCTCATTTTTTTCCCTTCCATCAACCCTTAGGGACAGGTAAAGACAGATGAAGTTCATCCTTATTTTATAAAAGCCTGAAGAGGCTAAAAGAGAAAACATTGTATTGACTAAAACTCCAGTTTATAGATTCTCAGCCTCACGTCCTTTTCATAGGGCCTGATGACGTGTTTTTTTCTTGTTTTTTTTTTAAGCCCCAGATGCAGGTTCATGGTAATAATAATAAGAGTTACCATTTATGAGCTTGCACCACGTCAGGCATTTTATATACATCATTTCTTTTAATCTCCCCTATTATTTGAGTGTTGGTGCTGTCTCTTTTTAAACTGAGATCCAGAGAAGTTGCTATGCAGTGACGCCAGGACTCCAACCCAGATCTTTCTAACTCTTAAATTATGCCCTTCATTATTCCACTGCCCTGCCCCTGTCTCTGACTAAAGTCGATTCTGGAACATTGTGTAGATCAGTAGCCAGATATCACCTTCATCCCAACCTGAGACAAGCTAAGCTGCCCCCTGAGAAAATAGTAGCTTTGGAAAGAAGTAGACTAATGAAAGGAGACTCCCTTTGAAAAATGGAACTGATCTGTTTAATGGTGATTTATATAAGCTAGAAAGAAATCATATACCTGTGTGTTCAAGATTCCCCTCTGCCCTGCTTCCTACATCTTATTGCACCTTTTAGGTTTCCTTAACAATAGCAGTTTTAACATTGCTTTTAATTAGATGAATTAAGAATGTTCTTTGATGTTATCACCCCCTCCCGCCCCCCTATCACCTTCAGTTCCCTATTGCAGTGAGAGTGCTGTGATTTCCATGGTAACAGGACTACCAGTGGAGCTTGGCTCTCACTGGTTTGTCTGGTCAGAGGAAAGTTTGGGGCAGTCCTTCCTGGTGTGCTAGGCTCTGCATGGGGCTTTCCAGGGGGTTACCTTAAAAGCGATGAAGTGAGAAATGTTAAAGGCTGTGAGGAGAGCATAGCGAAGCTTCATGCAGAAGGGTCCGAGTATGCCCCTGGTATTTCCTGACAGTCCTTAGCCCTCACCTGAAGTAAGAGGGTCCCACCCTCCCCTGTGCTTCCCCAAGTTCTCAGATATATATTAAGAGTCATCCCATTCCCAGTCCAACCATCTCTTTTCTTCCCTGTGGTTAACTTGCTTTAGGCTATAGGAGGGACTTTGTTCCCCTTGGATTTTGTTATTCTTGGTAACAGACTGTTTATCCTCCCATTCTCTTTTCTTCCCTCTTTTTCCCTCACCCAGAGAGTTTTCAACGTCCTTTATCCCATGCCTGCTGACCAGCGGAGACATGTCAGCATCAATTCTGCCCGGTGGCTGCCCGAGCCAGGGCTCGGCCTGGCCTATGGTACCAACAAAGGAGACCTGGTGATCTGCCGACCAGAGTGAGTGGCTCAAGGGGCTGGCGGGGTGGGGACTCAGGGGGTCATCCAGGCTGAGGACTGGAGTCATCAGCATTCACCTGTGGATCTGGCCAGTGAGGTGGGGTCTTTTTTTTTTTTGGAATTTTTGAATTTTATTTATTTTTTTATACAGCAGGTTCTTATTAGTTATCCATTTTATACATATTAGTGTATATATGTCAATCCCAATGTCCCAATTCATCACACCACCAGCACCACCACCCCCGCCGAGGTGGGGTCTTCTAGATGGGAAATTCGAATCCTACTAGAGCCTGATTCGTTCTCGGCGTCACTCCTTAAAGTGTCCTTTTCACCTAGGGGATGGTAAGGTTAGCTCTCCGTTCCAAAAATCTTCAAAAGACTGGTATAGTTATTATGTGTTTTTAAATCTAAGGCAGTATTTTTTTTTCTTTGTTTTCCCTCGTTCTCTGGTTTCCTAGTGATAGTAAAGTTTCCCTTCAGGCAAAAGCATAGATATCAAAGATTCTTTTCTAAACCCTTTTTGAAAAATTCAACAGGTGGTCTCAGGTTTGTGTAAGTGCCATAGATATTAACTTAAGAAACAAAATTGGAAATAGAATATTGTTAAAGCCCTAATTTGTCAAGCTACGGATCTCTGACAGCCTGGCTCTGTCTGTGTCCTGCCTGTTTTCCTTTCTGCTTGGGGTTCTGGCTCATAATAGTGAAGGCAGATTGAAAAGCTTAGTTTAGAATAAAAATGATAATTAACTAGTCTTGATTGAAGTAGGGGGTAGGAGGCGACAGGGAACCAAAGCATCTCTATCTTAAGTCCTGATGACACCTGCTTCTCCCCTTCCTCTGGCTTTTTGGAGGAGAGAGGTCTGTTCAGGCATCCTTTCACTCAAGACCCTGGGAATCAGCCAGGTCTGTCATCAATTTCCAGACCCAGCCAGGTGGGGAGAGTGAAACTCTGTACTTCAGTGCAGATCAGGCTGATTGCTGCGTGGGCTACTGCAGGGTTCCAGCTGACTAAATGCCACTTCTGCCTCCAGGCCATCCTAATGTTGTCCTTCACTTGGTGCAGAGTCTTCTCCAAGGGTAGCCTGCAGATCACAGAACACGCACGGTGTGGCTGGTCTGGTAGGGTCTCTGGCTGCTGGGAGTGTCCACGTTGCCTTTTGATAGGGCCCTTGGTGATTTTTCCTAAAGTGTGTATTTGGGTCAGTTCTTGTGGCCTGGTAGATGACTGGTGATTGAGCCCTTGTCAGCTGAGCTAGGTCGGTGGCCCAGGAGAAAGAAAACCTGGTTCTGATGACAGCTCTTTTATTCCACCTAGAATTTTCGGAGCCCGTTCCAAAGGGAAGCTGCTGTCTCAGCCTGACCTAGTCAAGCTGCTCTTGGAGCTGGGAGACTGCTTGGTTCTGCCAGCCACACTCTCCTCAGATTCAGTGTCCACAGAGCCCCTTTCACTAGCTCCTGGTGCCTCTCCAGAACACAGCCTGCCTCCTTCACGACTGTGTCACTGTTAACCCAGTCGCTGGATCTGTCTGTTTCTGCCCTCCCCCGAGCCTGTCCGTAGTCTCAGGATCATTCTTCCCTGAACGATTTCTTTTTCCCCAAAGCACATTATCTTACCTCTTCCTCTTTTCTTAGAAATTCATAAGAGGACTCTAACAGGCATCTTTCCCAAAACTGGAAAAGAATTTTGGATTATAATTTCACTCTTACCAACACTGTAGTTACAGGCCTTTCTTTCCCTGTTTCTCCAAGACAGCCTTCCTTAGCATTGTTGTCTTGTCCCTGGCTCCAGCTACTAACCTTTGTCCCAACCAGACGCCCAGCCCCTTCTCTTCCAAAAGCGATCTGCTCTTACAGAGGCAGTGTCTCTGCTCCCAATTTGTCATGGCCCCACAAAGCTTTTATGTCTGCAACCCCAGCCTACATACTTGGTGTGAGTCACAGACATCTCAGCCAGACATGAAGCTGGCTTTGGCCTCTCTTTTCTCCCCATATGTCATCTTCAGCATCCACCGTCTCAGCAAGCTGGAGCCATCTTGAGCTGCCTGGGGAGTTCTCTTACCCACCAGCAACTCAAGTCTCTTCCATGACAAGATAGCACTAATGTTTGACACAGCGAACAGCACCCCATCACAGACCAAGTTGTGTTGGACTCAGAGAGAGCTAGTTGAGCATGCCTTTTTGGTGTTGCTGTTTTTCTGATTTCTTGGATCGTGTGGGTAAATGCCCCATACCTTAGGGCCAGTATTTAAGGGTACCATATAAAATTAAGATGGACATGACTTTGTCCCAAGTTGTCCAAAGCTTCTCCAGTTCTCAGTCACCTTCATTTCTGTACTTTAGGCAGGAAATACTGTGAACAATATTCAGGTAAGTAAGGTAAGACTCACCCGAAGTCTCCCAGCAGATCATTGACAAAATGAGCCTTCCTAATTTTCCCATCCAAAGCTCTTTCCTGTAGCTGATTCTTAACCTTTTTTCAATCAAAAACCCCTTTAGAATTCCGACGAAAGCAACATACTCTCTTCCACAGAAGAATATACCGCAAGAACACACATATAATTTTGTAACTCTTTTAAGACTTCAGGTGAAGAATGCAGCTCTAGATCATGTTGAGGCATTTAGGTGGGTCAGGTGATTGATGCAGTGGGAAATGAGAGAGGATAAGTGAGAACATGTACATCTTTTTTAACAGTCTCTGAGTGATCTCCGGCCTAGAACGAGGAGAACAAATAAATAGGGAAGTAGAAGCTCAGGGTTGTTGCCTGCTGCCTGGCCCCACGTGATGCAGCTCCCTGGCACACCCATTCCCAAGGGCACATGAGCCAGCCAGCCACCCAGCTGGGCCAAGATTACAGCCCTCCCTCCAAAACAGGTGGTTGTTTGCCTATGTCTCAGGCACAGGCAGCTATGCCACATTTTGTGCTTTCAATCCTGTTCTTGATTTCTCCTCCATTGTCTTAGCCTTGGCACTCTCTCCAAGCACAAGGACAGAGGTAACAAGCTCCTTGGGCATCTCTTGAAGGTATTAAAACCCCACTTGACAGTAGTAAAAAGCCTAAGGAAACACTCCATTTTTCCAGGCACAGAAATTCTTAGGACAGGTGAGGAGACGGACCACTGGCCCTTACACCCATATACAGAGCCATTTCAGTGGCTGATAGCCTGGTCCCCGCCCCACCCTCCCAGCAGTGAGATGCTCCTTTCTCCTTTGCTTTGCTCCCCGACCCGCCACCCCTCCCAAGCTGTTCCTGTGCCTCTGGCTGTCTGCCAGCCCCCCCACCAGTAACCAGGGTGGGTATGAAGTGCCAGATTGATGTGAGGGGCTGCTTGCTCACTTCCATCTCATAGATCAGCCCTACAAATGGCGGGGTGGGGAGGTGCTGGGAAGACCTCTGAGAGTCAGCTCAGAAGACAGAATTCAGAGACTCATGTCAGAAGAAAAGTAGGCTGGGGGGAATTCCCTGGCGGTCCAGAGGTTAGGGCTCGGCCCTTTCACTGCCGAGGAGGGCAGTTCTGTGTGAGAGCGTTTTCACCACCAAGGAAGCCAGGTTGGCTCTTAGATGTGTTTAGGGAGCCGCAAGGGTCCCAGCTGTGAGGAGTCACTGAACCAAGCCCAGAAGCACAGCTCACACAGGCTGTTGAAGGAAGCCAGGAAGGCTGACCCTGACTGGCCTTCCCATTCTTCTTCATCCCTCTGTGTGTTTGTCTAGCTTCCAGGAAGAACCTAGAGCAAACAGTGGTGACTCATTCATCCTCCCTAAGGTCCAAGGAGGAAGGAGAGGGTTGGGACTGTTCTTTAGCTTACAGATGGAAATAAGCAACACTGAATATTGAACACTTAGAGTTTCAGTAGCCAGAGAGGGTATCTTCAACTCTGTTCCTTGGTACAGTGCCTGGAATTTCAGCCAAATCCATGAGCTTGTTGTAGTCAGGCTGGTCTGACCATAGAAGGTAGAACAAATCATGGCTGGAATTGGACCTCTTGGTGGGGAGCCGAGAGGATTGAGGTCGGGGGGAAGAATGGAACTGCATGTGGATAGCCTCCATCACTCCTGTTCTGTTTGGCAGTTGATATCCTCAGTAAACGGCCAGAGTTCATAGCCTGGAGCTGATGGCGCATGCTGCCAGATGGAAAGTGTTTGAGGGACTCTTTGGCCATCAGTGTCATGCTGGCAGTCGCAGCTCAGAGAGTGTGCCTTCAGGTGGCCTTTTCTCTGAGATGGGAAGGAAGGTGCCTGGTCACGCAGTACATGGTTTGGTATAGGTTTGGTGTGAGCAGTTTGTTGTCACTAACCAGCCCTGGGTAGCAGGAATTACAGATGAAGGATTTCGCAGGGACCCATGTGGTATTGCCACCTGTCAGTAAATCTTGACAAGTTTGTAAATCAGAGGCTCCCTGGCAGCTGGCTTCATGTGGTGCCTCATGCAGCCAAGATTTGCTCATCAAAAATTGCAGTGGTGGCTTTGTTTTCTGGGGGCCTCTGCTTTTGTTTCTGGTCATTTGCCTCTTCCCTCACGTAAGGTCTTCTCTCACCTTTGCTCTCCAATGCCCTGTTGTTCTCAGACAACCCTCACAAAAATAGCTGAGTATCTGGTGATTCAGCTCCCTGTGGTCTCGAGGAGAAACAGCAGCTCGCTGAGATCCAGGAAACATGGCCTGCCACCTCCTGTGCGGCTATGGGAGTGGCGGAGATTCAGGTTGAGGTGTCCCGGCTCAGGGTGCTGACCTCAGTCCTGGCCCCCGGGCTGCCGTGAGAGGCAGCCACCTGACCGCAGGTGGTGTTACCCTGAACTTTAATTCTTTATTGATGTTCTTTCAGAGGGCTCGTCTGAAGATCACACCAAATCTGCCCTCTAAGAGGAGCTGGGAGGGGTTTAGTCCAAAACAAGGAGAGGAAGAGTACTTTTGTTTGGCTGTGGCTCTTTCCCACAGGTAAAGCCTAATCCCCAGAATCTTAGTGCCCCTTTAGTGGTGGATTTGGGGTCCCACTGCCTAGGCCCGTTTCCTTTCACCTGAGGTAGCACAGCCTCCTGACATGCAGTCACTCACCGTGCAGGCCCCATCAGGCCCCTGCCCTATCCAATCCTCACATTTAGGAAGGAATCACCTTACGTCACCCCCGCACAACTCATCTTTTCCTGGCTGATCCTCACAACCCACCGACTTTCATTTGTTTGCTCTTTTTGAAGAAGTTCTGTTGTTAAAGGAAGGTGACCTCAGCCTCTAGGTTAAAAAGCTGGCTTCCGTTGGAGCTTTTCTTAGTCAGCTCAAGACAGGGTGGCTTAATCACCAGAAATTTATTTTCTACCATCTGGAAGCTAGAAGTCTGAGATCAGGTGCTGGCATGGTTGAGTTCTGGTGAGGACTCCTTTCCTGGCTTGCAGACAGCCACCTTCTCACTGTGTCCTCACATGATGGAGAAAGAGAATAAGATCTCTCTCTCTCCTTGTAAGGCCAGAGTCCTTTTGGGTTAGGGTCCCAGTCTTATGACCTCATTTAACCTTAATTACCTTCTAAAGACCCTATCTCCAGATACAGTCACTTTGGGGGTAGGGTTTCAACATGTGAATTTGAGGGGGATTCAGTCTGTAGCAGAGCTAGCTCTTCAAGCACATGTGCATGCCCTGTCCCTCTTAGGAGCAGAGCTAGCTTTTTTGAGTATCTCCTACAATCTCTACATAGACACTGGAGTTCTCATCAAAAGGCTCAAAGACACCTCTTTCCCAACTCTTATCCCTCTTCGTTCACCACCATCAACAGCACCCCACCCTCAACCATGTGATTGGTGCTAGATAGCTGTCTTGCATTTTGGGACCCACCACTGGCAGCCAGCCTTGCTGCTTGAGGTGGCACATCAGTATAGAAAGATAAGAGGCCACTGCTTCCCTTCTGGCAGTTTTGCCTGCGTGAGGTTGGAAGAAACTGCTTGATACTCCATTGCAGGGAAAGAAGGAACCAGGAAAAGGTTGGCAGCCCAGAGAACTTGATGGATAGAAGCTCTTCTCTCTGCTGTCAGCAGTCCAGCCCATCGCTGCTGGAGTTTCTCTCCTCCCTCCCCCAGGAGAAGTTTGTGAGCCCTCCTGGGTCATCTTCAGCTCTCCCAGTTGCTTGTCCAGCCTCTACCCGGCAAAGGAGCCTCTAGGGCCAGAATAGAAAGAGATGTGGGCCTCTCTGGCTCAGCGGGAGCTTTTTCCTGCTTAGACGTCTGAGCTCCAGGCAAAGTAAAAATGTCAAGGTGCCCTCATTTTCCTTTCTCCTGACCCCATGGCTGTAGGGAAGACCCAATGGTGAGAGCCTGCACTCTGTTTCTGAGCACTAAGCACGCCCTTTAGACAGGGCTCTCCGTGACACCTGGTGTCTCCAGGGCCATCTTAGCTCCTTTCTCATATGTCTGAAGAACACGCAGAACTCACTGCCTATGATGGCATGGCTATTTTGTAACTCTTCCTAAGCCAGTTAGGGTCTGGGGGATGGAAGAGGCTAAAGCCACCACTCCAGGCTTTGGGGCTGTTGGAGATTCGTCTGGTCTGCTCTACACTGAGCATCCTGATGCAGGAATATCTTTGGTCCTGGCCTCAGCCCAGCCCCAGGAGAGAGGAAGGAGGGAATTGCAAGGAGTTCTGGCCATTCCCTATCTAATGCCTTCCACCTTTTCTCCTTCCCAATTGATTTTCAGGGCCTTAAACTCTGGTGTTGAGTACTACTGGGACCAGCTGAATGAGACTGTCTTCACTGTTCACTCCAGCAGCCGAAGCAGTGAGAGGCCTGGGTGAGTTTGTGAAAGAGGAGGCCCGCCCTCCCTTCTGCAACCAGTGGGCTCTGGAGCAGTGCCCTCAGACTGTGCTCCAGGGCTCTGTAGCTGCCCGTCCTCAACCAGAGCAGCTCCTCTTTGATCTGCTTCACACATTGAGCTTTTGCACGTGATTTCGTTTGAGAAGAGTGTTTCATGGCTAAGAAAGAGAACAGAACCTCTGCCCTCAGAGCCTTGATTTAAGACAAGCTAGGACACCATCTAGCCCTCTCATCCTGGCGTGGTATCTGGGCGAGCTGCGGTGAGGAGAGAGGAGCAGACTGGAGAGGGATGCCCTCCCTAGTAAATTGCTCGTGGGCAGTCTCCCACGTGACCCAGGCCTCAAGGTCCAAGCTGCCCAGAGCTGCAGCCCAGGGACAGACCCTCCCCAGGGGCCAGTGAGAGAGTAGGAACCTGGTACTGATCCTCTCATCACTTAATTCATTAACGAAGACTGGAACATTTTGAGAAAAAGTCCTGGGTCGATGATAAAGCCAAAGCAATCAGTGCTTCCTAGAGGAAGTACAGGGCACAGCTGGAGGAGTAATCCCCAGAAGCAGCTACAAATAGGAGTGGCTGGTGACTGTCTTGAAAGTCCTGGGCTCCCTCTGCTGCCAGCTCGAGCTGTGCTGAGGGTCATTGCCTAGGAACTGCCCAAGGAAGGGGGCGTATAGCTTGGGGCCTGGGCCTTACTCATTGGCAGCTGGCGCTCCCTGCATTTAAGGGTCTATTTTCAGAAGGCCCCGAAGGAGGATCCCAGAACAGCCTCACAGGAGTCCTGGTGCTTTTCCTCCAAAGTGGACATTCAGTGGAAGTTCCAGGAATTTAAACTGGAATCTTGCCAGCATATAGTTAGAAGGAAGGAAAAGCTAAAGAGAGAAAGGGCTCTCTTCCACTGCTCACCCTTTGTCCCGTGGAGCTCAGCTAGTGGCTTCCCGAATCTAAGGAAGCATCTTTTAAGATCAGCCATCTCTGCCTCCCCAGAAAGGCCCTCGTTGTTTGAGTGACTGGACCAGCTGGGTTTGCAAAACTGGACGGTCCTGCCGCCTCCTTTCATTGTCCCGGGGTGTGGACTGATCTGGAGGAGAAAGGACACAGGCGAGTTCACTACCATCGGGAGGCAGCCGTGGGAGCTGGCCTTTCAGCCTGCAGGCCCTGGTCCGGGCTGTGCCCTGGGGATTGGCATGCAGCAGGCAGAGCTGTGTGTGGTGTGCTGTCCCCAGCCCTGCCCGACTCCGGTCTGCCTTTCTCTCCGTAGCACCAGCAGAGCCACATGGAGGACAGACAGAGACATGGGCCTGATGAATGCAATTGGGCTGCAGCCCCGGAACCCCACCACCTCAGTGACATCTCAGGGCACCCAGACTCTGGCCCTTCAGCTGCAGAATGCCGAAACACAGACAGAGAGGGAGATCCAGGAGCCGGGGACAGCAGCTTCGGGTCCTGGTGAAGGTAGGAGCCGTGTAACGCTAGAGGGGAAATGAGACCGGGAGAGTGGCATGGGGTGGGGGCTGGGACCATTCTCACCCCTCCCTGAGGCTCCCAGCCCCTCCACATGGACAGCTGGTGCAGGACGAGCACCACTGCCGTCAGGATGAGTGCCCCTCACGTGGTGGTGCCTCCTCGGGCAGGAAGGTCATTCCCCTGATCTGGGTCACTGCTCCGGCAAACCGAGCTGCTCTCACAGCTTTGCTCAGCCCCACCAAGGACCCTGACCTGCTTATCCTCTAAAACTTGGAGGACCCAGGGTGTTCTTCCAGAGAGAGAGCACAGGGAGTCACCTAGATAGAGAAGACTTCCTGCTGTGAACTTTCGTTCCAGAGACACGCACCCCAGGCCTCGGGCTTCCAGGGCCACCCCACAGAGTAGCTTGTCTCCCCCTGCTGCCAGCCTGGCAGAGTCGGGACTGCCACAGGTGAGGCACTCACACACCTGTGCTTCATGGCCATTTTGGCTGCAGCCTGGCGCCGTCAGCCCATTCCTCTCACCTATTGCAGGTGTGGCTCAGCCAGCTCCACCCTGGCTCTGCGCTGGCCTCACACTGCTAAGAACCAATTAGCACTTCCCAGCGGCAGCGCTCGAGCCCCTTTGGAGTGTGTTGGCAGCTGTGTTAAATAGGCTGTTCTCGCTCAGTCACTGTCCTTACCCCCTACCCCAGCCCCTGGCTGCTCCAGGCTCCAGACAAGGCAGCCTCCAAACAGACCCACATTTCCTAGGTCCGTGTTAAACCATTCGCTCAAGAGAGACCATGAGAAGAGAGGACAGGTGTGCATCGGGCAAGGAGTAACTAATCTGCCTGTGTCACCTCCAGGGAACAGCTTTCCAAACTGCAGCCCCCCAGCAGGGCACTGTCCGTGTCGCTGCCATGAACTGACACTTTTTACAGTTAAGTCCCTTCTTGGTCTGTGGCCCAGGCCACCGCCTACATCTGTTGGGTGGAAACCCCTTGTTGTAGAGGTAGCAGCTGCAGCAGCCCAACACAGCTCCGAGCCTCACTGAAGAGGAGAGAGCTGGAGCTCCTCCAGCTCTCTTCCACCAGGCGGAAGTCCTTGTCTGAGGCGGCCCCTCTGCCGCGATCTCGTGGCCGTTTACTGACTGTCTTCCATGCATCAGCCACTGGGGTTGCAAAGACAGATAGGACTTGGTCCTTCCCCAAGGAACTGGAAGTCTAGAGAGGGAGGCAAACACCCAGCAGGTAATTGCTTCACACGATAAGGACCTCGGGGCCACAGAGGAGGGGGGGGGCCAGCTCCCAACTGTGGGGCTCGGGGAAGACTTCTGGAGGAGGTGACCCTGAGGTGAGTCTTCAAAGATAAGTAGGAAAATGTCAGGCAAAGTGGGATGGGGGCAGGGGGCCGGCATTCCTGGTGGAGGGGACAGCAGCTGCAAGGGCACCAAGTTCAAAAACGTTACAGTCTGCACCGAGGACCACTCACTAGTGGGCTCTTGTTCGTGGCCTGTCAGCGCGTGTTGAGACTGAGGCTGGATGAGCAGGAAGGGCAGATTACAGGGATCTGGGTCAGAAGTGAGGCCTTCAGCCTGAAAGTGAAGTGCAGCAGGGGCTCCCCACTTGAGAAGAAGAGCATCCACTGGTGTTTTCACCTCCCAAAGAAGCCTCTGATATTTCTTGATTAGCATCAGCTTATTTCTGACCTCCAGTCAATTATAAGTTCCTTTCTTCCTCTTTCGGGATGGGGATGATGGGCTGGCAGGAGGAAGGAGGTTCTGTTTTCCAGTTTGAGACCAGAACCTGATTCTCTCCCAGTCTCCTCCCTGCAAAGTAGAACAGGGGGTGGAGGGTGAGCCCTTCAGAGGCCAGAGGCACTCTTCAGCAGAGGCAGCAGTTGAAGAGTCTGTTCTCTAGGACGGGAGCCTTGGCAGGGTAGTTCAGGATGGCTCGCTGCATCTGTCTGGCCTGGTGAACTTTGCCTGGAACTCTGGACCTCAGCTCTGAAAGGGACAGCATCATAGTCCCTTTCAGAAAGCCCCACACGTAGAAAGAAGTATGGAGAGAAGATGTGTGGGGCGTTGACCAATGGGTGTGACTGGCCAGCCTCGTCCCTCCTGGGGCCAGGAGCGTTGTTCTGAGGTGCTTACCCCACTGACCACCGTCCACTGCTGCCACTCTGGTAGGGGGACCAGGAATCAAGAGTCTTCTTGGGCTCAGACTTCCTTCCTGGTCTGCTTTCCCCATCTAGCAGGCAGGCACAGCAGCTACACACACACACACAGGCACACACACACGCACGCACGCACACACACACACACGCGCGCGCGCACACACACACACACACCCCTGCCTTCTGTCTCCCAGCTGGCAAAACTACTAGAGGAGACTGCTCATCAGGTTGGTTAACTCTTCTTCTGGGCTTAGCTAGAAGGTGGGGCTGGTGGGGGGATACCCCCCTCTGCATCCCTCCACACACCAGGGCCCAGTCTATTAGTGTGGTGATTACCATTCTGTGGCCTGCCCCTCCCCTAGGTCTTTCCCATTGGTTAGCACTGAAGGGTCCCAGGCTACTCCTCATTTTCATGTTCTATGAGAATTTTATTAAAATCTATTCAGTTCTGTCTAGGACTTCCCGGAAGAGCCCTCCACGGGGGGAATTTGCAGGTGTTGGCTTTTTTACTTGTCCAGCTTTAAAGCTTCCCTACCCTGTCACTCAGAAAGGGAGGGGAGGCATTCCCTGGGCTCACTGTTTGCTCCCAGCTCTGGTACAGTGCCTGCCTGGCACACAGTGGGCACTCAAGAAGTGTGTGGAATGAATGAATTGAGCAGAGGCAAGGCCCTGCCCCTGAGTTTGGCTGTGCTGCACTATTTGGGGAGCCCATGGCTCTGCCTCTGATCACTGAGAAGGGTTGCCTGGACCTTTTTGTTGTGAAGATGACAGACCAGCTGGGCCAGGGAAGAGCAAATGTGAAAAGGGAAGGAAAGGGTGTGCCCCCTGAGGTCAGGAAGGGGCAGCTCCTCCTCTGATGCAATCTGGCTTCCCTCTTCTGGGCAGTGAAACCCCCAGAACTGGGCATTATGGGAAGTTCCTGATCCCACTCTGGCCTCTGCATCCAGAACGTACCTTAGAACTTGCCAAGGAAATGATCTCATGTCAACACTAAGTCAGTTTACCATTTTTCAGAGACAAAAAGAAATGCTTTTGCTACAGGGAAGGAGACAGCAGAATTAACCCCTGTGGCCGCCACTGCTCCTGGAGCTAATAGCTTGGATCCCTGACCATGGCTGCCACTTCTCTCAGGCCCCAGTGTGTTTTCCTCTTGAAGAATGTGCTGGCTGCCTACCTTGGCTCGCAGCCTTGCCTTAGAGCTCCCAAGACAGAAGCACAGCTCACAGCTCTCTAGGCTGAAGCTACCTACACCCAGCCCTGAGGAAATCGTATGTGTGTACATTTTAAACTCTTCTATCCCATCTTTTGTGAGTACTTACTTTATGTCTAGTATTGTATTAGGCACCATGAATCCACAGGTATTGCAGAAGGAATCCGATTCAGAGATGAAGCCATGTCTCTACCCTCAAAAATAAGTCCAGGGCTTCCCTGGTGGCGCAGTGGTTGAGAGTCCACCTGCCGTTGCAGGGGACGTGGGTTCGTGCCCCGGTCTGGGAGGATCCCACATGCCGCGGAGCGGCTGGGCCCGTGAGCCATGGCTGCTGGGCCTGTGCGTCCGGAGCCTGTGCTCCGCAGCGGGAGAGGCCACAGCGGTGAGAGGCCTGCATACCACAAAAAAAAAAAAAAAAAAAAAAAAAAAAAGTCCAGAAAGGAAACAGACATATAACTGTGTCCCCATAGCAAAAGGGTAACATGTGACCAGTTTTCAGAAGCCACCTTAAGTCTGGAACACCTGTAGGCAGCCTGGGAGCCCTTTATTCACCCACACATTCGACAGGTGGATGCCAAGTGCAAGCCCAAAGATGAATAAAACTTAGTCCGAGACCGTCAGGAACTTAGAGCCCAGAGGAGAGAACTCTGACGCAGGGAGGTGTAGGTCACATGGAGCTCAGAGCAGGAGCAGCCACTCCCCGCTGGGGACCACGGAAGGCAGGGTGAGGGAGGTGGTACTTGTGTTGGCCCCTGAAAACAAGCGGACTTTGGACGTGGGGAAATGGGCAGGTGCGTGGCAGGTAGAGCACCCACAGTGTGTGCAGGCAGGGCGCTGGACACACAGCAGCGCTGAGTGTCTGGGTTCAGGAAGGGGGGTGGTCAGGGAAACAGCTAGGACGTGACCAGAGAGGGCCCTTAAATGTCACGGTGAGAACCTTAACTACTTGAGGAGCTGCTGGGTTTTGAACAGAGTATGGACTTAACCAGAACTCAGTGGATCAGAGCTGAATTAGAATGGTAATAGCAGCAGCATGGAGGCTGGGTGGAAAGGGGAGAGAGAAGCAAGAAGACCATTTAGGAAAGACAGCCACAGTTGTGAGAGGTGGCCAGGCCCGGAGCCACTGGCACAGTGGGAGAGGACAGGAGGGCCCAGACCCGCGTGCCAGCAGCAGGGCTAGGACCTAGCTGTGACAACTCCCCTAGGACCTCAAGGCAGACCTGTCCTGCCCCTCAAAGTGATCTACAGGAAAAGAGCTGATAGTTCACCGGGCACAGAGCCCAGCCCACTGAGCTCCAATGCCAGCAGGCTGTGGGCCAGGCTGCTGCATACCCCAGGCCGGGCTGGGGAGGCCCTCAATGTGTAGTGTTCTTGGAAAACTGTGGTGGTGGCAGTGAGCACAGGGAGGTCCCCATGGGCCCGCTCCAGGTGGCCCTTTTGGCTCACAGGGTAGAAGCTGTGCTGGCACCAAAGCCCTAGGCTGACCTTTCCTCTTACCCCTACCCACTGCTGAACAGCTTTTCCCTTGAGAGAAGTACTCTGAGAGCCCTTCAGGTTCTCTTTCCTTCTGCCCTGGGAGTTGGCACTGAGCTATCTGAGGGGGAAGCACGTAAGGGCACCTTGCCTTGAGGGGTTGGAGGTGGGAGGGTAGAATTTACTAGAAAATCTGGAGAAAAGCAAGCTGGACATAAGTGAGAGCCCAGGCGGAGTCCCTAGTCAGTGCTGGGGCGAACTGTCTCACTGAGACCCAGAGGAAGAACTGCAAGCACATGCCTGCCAAGCACTCGCAAGGAGGGAGAGATCTAACGGGACTTCGGTGCAGCTAAGCTGCAAAACTGGCTGCCTGGAAATCCAGCTCTGACAAGGTGAGCAGGGAGAAGGCACTGGACAGCGTGGGAGCAAAGAAAGTCTTGCAAAGATAGCTGTTGACAACAAGTACCCCCAAAAAAGTTCAAACCTTACCATCAAAGCTGCCCAAACTGCAGAATCCCAAAGTGACCAACAGGTAACTAAAGGAAACAAATCCGTACATAGTTTGGTAGAGCAGCCCTGGCAGCCTGGGAGCCTTGATCATAGTTGCCCACAGGCTTGGATTGCATGTCTAGCCAGTGGGGGCCGAACACAGGCTGGAGGAAGGTCCCTCAGGGTGGGGGTCTTTCTGAAGAGTCCAGGTTATTCACAACAGCCACCATCGACTGAGCACCCGCTGTGTGTCAGGTGCGTAACGCACATTATCTCGTTTCCTCTGCCTGGCACCATGCAGGCTGGATGTTTCATCCCTCTTTTGCAAGTCAGAAAATTGAGGGGTACTTCCCTGGTGGTCCAGTGGTGAAGAATCCGCCTTCCATTGCAGGGAGACGCGGGTTCGATCCCTGGTCGGAGAACTGAGATCCCACATGCCATGGGGCAACTAAGCCCGCGTGCCACAACTACTGAGCTCGCGTGCCTCAACAAGAGAGCCCATGTGCCTCAACAAGAAAGCCCGCGTGCCACAACTACAGAGCCCACGTGACCTGGAGCCTGCACGCCACAACTAGAGAAAACCCGCATGCCACAACTACAGAGAAGCCCATGCACCACAACCAGAGAAGCCTGCACACCGCAACGAAAGATCCCGTGTGCCTCAACGAAGATTCTGCGTGCTGCAGCTAAGACCCAACACAGCCAAAAAATAGATCAAAGAAAACAGGAATGTGGGTGGCAAGGGACTTATCCTAGGTCACACAGCTAGTGAGTGGCAGAACTAAGGTCTGAGCCAAAGCCTTGTCTTCTCACAGACAAAGGAATACTCGGGCTTTTGGGGAAAGAGCACAACCTTCTCTCTTCCTCCCTAGAGGTGCAAACTGAAGCCTCAGGATGGGGCAGTTGATTGCCTCTAGCGAAAAATGAGGGTATCAGGCATCCAGCCCCGGGAGAACAGTATGTGGGAAATAACTTGGGAAAGTTGTTGGGTAAAGTGGGACAAGAGGAGAAGACAGAATGCCTTCTAGGGAACAGTTAAAAATCGTCTTCCTCGTGTGCTTTTAGGAAGTGATGTAAACAGAACAACAATGAAGAGAGAGAGCACAGCTTTGAAACGGAGCAGAACAGACCGTTTGCCTTCGAGCCACACCCCATACGGTGCCCTCGCTTTCCAAAGACCAGGCAGTGTACCCTGTTCCAGGGCCAGGTCTACCAGGTTACCCGAGACAGGGAGAAGCAGACACAGCTAGCTGTCTGGGCTGCCTGCATTAGATGCATGACCAGTCTGCCTGTGGTATCCAGAGGGTTAAAACCAGACTCCCAGCTTCTGGTCCAGCCCTGCCTCTTAACCAGCTGAGCAGCCTCGGCCACCTAGGCCTCAGTTTCACCACCTGTAAAACAGTAGTATGGGGGGCTTCCCTGGTGGCGCAGTGGTTGAGAGTCCGCCTGCCAATGCAGGGGACGCGGGTTCGTGCCCCGGTCCGGGAAGATTCCGCATGCCGCGGAGCGGCTGGGCCCGTGAGCCATGGCCGCTGAGCCTGCGCGTCCGGAGCCTGTGCTCCGCAACGGGAGAGGCCACGACAGTGAGAGGCCTGCGTACCGCAAAAAAAAAAAAACAAAACAGAAGTACGAATTACAATTGTTTGGGGAGTCTTATCTAGTTTTCAAGTCCCTGACTTATTCTTTATTTTTTTTTAAATGTCTTTATTGCAGTATAATTGCTTTACAATGCTGTGTTAGTTTCTGCTGTTCAACAAAGTGAATCCAGCTATACGTATACATATATCCCCATATCCCCTCCCTCTTGAGCCTCCTTCCCACCCTCCTTATCCCACCCCTCTAGGTCATCACAAAGCACCGAGCTGATCTCCCTGTGCTATGTAGCAGCTTCCCACTAGCTATCTATTTTACATTTGGTAGTGTATATAAGTCCATGCCACTCTCTCACTTTGTCCCAGCTTACCCTTCCCCCGCCCGTGTCCTCAAGTCTGGTCTTTACATCTGCATCTTTATTCCTGCCCTGCCACTAGGTTCATTAGTACCATTTTTTTTAGATTCCATATATGTGCTTTAGCATACAGTATTTGTTTTTCTCTTTCTGGCTTCACTCTGTATAACAGACTCTAGGTCCATCCACCTCATTACAAATAACTCAGTTTCGTTCCTTTTTACGGCTGAGTAATATTCCATTGTATACATGTGCCACATCTTCTTTATCCATTCATCTGTCACCTGACTGATTCTTGAAGTGAGGGATTGGTTCTCTTCTTGTTTCTACTTTTAGCTAGACTCCCCCAGTTCCTACTACTAGCGGTGGCATGCCTGACTCAGAGGCCCAGGCCAGCAGTTAATTCCCTCACTTCTGCTTTCTGCCTTCCAGGTGAGGGCTCGGAGTATGGTGCCAGCGGGGAAGACGCTCTTAGCAGGATCCAGCGGCTGATGGCAGAAGGGGGCATGACAGCTGTGGTGCAGCGGGAGCAGAGCACCACCATGGCCTCCATGGGTGGTTTTGGCAACAACATCATCGTCAGCCACCGTATTCACCGCAGCTCCCAGACGGGCACCGAGCCTGGGGTCGCACGCGGCCCCTCGCCCCAGCCCTCCACCTCTCGAGGACTGCTCCCGGAAGCTGGGCAGCTGGCAGAGCGAGGCCTGAGCCCCCGGACAGCCTCCTGGGACCGGCCTGGTACCCCTGCGCGGGACCCACCCCAGGCAGCCCTGCCC
This sequence comes from Physeter macrocephalus, assembly GCF_002837175.3. Taxonomy (NCBI): domain Eukaryota; kingdom Metazoa; phylum Chordata; class Mammalia; order Artiodactyla; family Physeteridae; genus Physeter; species Physeter macrocephalus. The sequence continues at coordinate 112,280 of NW_021145360.1, read as the reverse complement.
ACCTCCTCCCCCATCCCCTTTCCCAGCACTGAGGGACCAGCCCTGCACTGCGACCTCACCAATAACAACCACCTTCCCGATGGCGGGGGCAGCAGCCTGGGGGAGGCTGCGGGCCCCAGTGGGGAGCCACGGAACAGGTAGAGACGTGTGTGCACTGGTGCCTCCCCTCGAACCGCTGAGCAGAAACCGGACCTCACAGCTGACTGGGAACTGTATGCGCAGAAGAGCCACGGGCTGCATCAGGAAACAGGAGCGAGAGGGTGGGGGGTCGAGAGGGAGTCCAAGTCAGCCAGTGTGAGGCAGTCAAAGGGGCAAGGCTTGCTTCCGGGGACTAGAACCTTCCAGGATCTGGAGCCCAGGGGAGCCACAGACTGCTGTGCTCAGTGTGAATGGAGGAGGAAGTGGGTATCCCTGCCATGAACCCCCCTTTCTCCTGGAAACAAGGCTCAAGGGACTCGGCCCTGGGCAGAGAGCCCTCAGAAGGGTGAATAGTCTTCCAGATCTGGGCCAAACCATCCTGGACGGTGGCCAGTGGGCCAGCTTCTCCCTGTTCACCTGTTGTGCGGGCAGAGCCACTAGGAGCCCTAGTGCAGGAGGAGCAGCCTGGCTCCCAGAAACCAGCTCCATCTCTGAGCCTTCCAGAGCTTCAGCCTCTCTTGATCATCTTACCCCACAGAGACCACAGTCAGGGGTCAGGCCAGGCCTCCGGATTCCTGAGGACAGGGACTTCCTGCACTTACTGGTGGGGAACAACCATGGAGTGAATGGGGCAGCCTGCTTGCCTGAGACAGGATGGGGTCAAGGGATGGTGGGCAGGTCCTCCCTCAGGAGTGGGGGGTGTAGGCTGGCCAGCCCCCAGCGCTTGTCCACCAAGCTCCTCCTTCCCCACCACCCCCCAAGGCCCTCAGAGCAGCACCTGTGGGTGTCAGTATTAGCTGAGCCTAGGCCAAAGCCAGCCCAAGGCTGGGGGAGGGGATGAGACTCCAGGTCAGAATGTGAGGTCTTGGTCTGTGATTTAAGGTGTTGCATGTGGAATCTTGAACTGTACATGTAGTTTCTAGTGGAGAAATCAAGGCTCTGATTATTTTGTTTTCAGTATGAAAATGTGATTTCTTTTCTGTTTGTAACTCATCATAGAAACATTGTGGTGGGAGGAGAGGGGATAGTCTGACTGCTAATGAGGGAAACACCAAAGATCTACATCATTAAAATGATGACATGCCCCTCACCAGTCTCCTCTCTGTTTGTTTCCTTGGGGGTTGGCGGGGTGGGGTAGTGATGAGGGCCCGGGGGAGGACACTGAACGGAGCCACCCTGGTTCTCCCAGGCACTGTTTCTGGTGCTGCTGTCTTCCTAGGTGGGGAGCCCCATGATGCCTCAGTAGAAGCCACTCAGGTAAGGGCTGCCACCTCTGCTTCATGCTGCATCTGTGTGCTTCCAGCTCCTGCTTCCCAGGGGCCTGCTAAGGACTGGAGCAACCTTCACAGTAACAGGTGGGTAGGTAAGAATGATCTAAGGTTGCTCGTCATGATTGCTTCCTACCCAGGATGATGGGCCTGGAGTGAAGATGTAACTGGTCAGAAAGCTGGCTCGCTTGCAGTCATGGGAAAGCACCCATAATGGGTGTCTGGGTTGGCCAGCAGGGAGCTTGGCCTTATCTACAGGCATCCCCCAAAGATGCCATTTGCTGGCTGCTCAGGTTTCCCTTTACTTTGTATCAGTACAGCGGCTGAGGGGTGTGCTGTAGTCATGGGCCTTGGACACTTAGTTTTAAGTCAGCAAGCGGAAGAAGGATGTTTGACCCTGCTCTCACAGAGGTATACAGGGAAATCAGAGCCACCCCAGGGCTTTTTGCCAGCAACAAGTACTTCTTGAGTAACTTTTGTGTGCTCAACTCTGTCCCAGACACTATGGGGCATACAGAAGTATAGGTTCTGCCCCAGCAGAGGCAAAACCAAAAGATCAAATGGGCAAGCAAATAATACAAAACAATGTGAAGAGTTATATGGTGAGGAACACTAGAATTTTTTGGAAAACTATTATATTACAGCACACTCTGGACTAAGACACATCAGCTGTGAGACCTTGGGCAGGCCACTTGCCTTTTCTCTTGCTTCATTTTCTCCCTCTAGGAGGCAGGGCTTGTACTCTGCAACCTCTTAAAGTTACTTCCAACTCTGTAAGGCAAGGCCTCCTTGAAGAGGTGAGATTTGAACTACGCATTAAAGGATGGAAAGAGAAGGGCGCCCACTGCAATGCGTGCCCTCCACCCACATACTGCCCCCAGTGGGAGAATTACGTGGTCCAAGAGTGGGGACTATGAATTTGTTGAATGTAAACCGTGTGCCAAGGATTCAGTGTTTATTATCTCTCAGTCCTTGGCACAAAAGCCCTCTGAGGTGGGTACTGGTACACCCAGACCACACAAATGGTGGAGCCAGGGTTTGAACCCAGATGGGACCCTGACGTATTCTGTTACTTTGGAAAAGGGGGTATGAGGAGGCTTTGTGGATGAAGTGACCTAAATTCAGTCCTGCCTGGCCTCGCCTCTGTCCTTAACTGGCCAAGGATGAACCCAGCCCCTGCCTGTTGGAGGCTCCTGTCAACACATTCCATCCCCACACCAACCTCTTTCCTTAGAAAGCCCTTGCTGTGTGGGTAGAGCCTCCCCAGTAGGGCCTTCATGGGCCCCCATGCATATCATGATGAGGTTATGGGGCCAGCGGGGCAGAGCTCAGCAATCCCGCTTGGAGATGAGGAAATAGGTTCAGAGCAGTTCTGTGGACCCAAGATGTCTATGGACCCAGTTGGATCAAAGGTAGAGAGTACAGACTAAACCAGGTCCCCTGGTTCCTGTCTCAGCTCTCCACGTTCTGGGATTGGGGGAGGCCAAATGCCCTACACCATAGTGGGGATTTTGGAGAAACTGGAGCAGGTTTGCCTGACAGCTTCTGGAAGAATTCAAGGCAGTGGTTGGAGACTTTTCTAGTGATAAGTTTCTGTGGCCTCCAGTGGCCTTGCTTGTTTCCCCATCTGACAGTTATAAGTGTATGGCCTTCTCCCAGCCTGTGTGCGTGTGCACACACACACTTTCACCTTCCTAGGAGGACCACCCTCTCCTGGACCCTAGGAGGGATGTGAAAAAGGGAAACCAGTGAGTACAGACTGTCATCTAATTGTCATATGAACCAACCAAGCCTGTTTCCTCATCTGTGAAGTGGGGGCAAGAACAATAGGGCTTTTTCATCCTTTGGTTATGAGAATCATGGGAGACCAGATCGTTCATGTAAAGGACCATGGCTTCTCACTGTAGCCGACTGCCAACTCCAGCCGTCGCCTTGGGGAGCGTTAGGACCCGACCTCTGCCTCGTTTTTCAGCACAGAGGGCTCCACACCAAGAGCCCCAAAGGGCTGCCTCTTGCCTGAGTTCCCGCTCCTTCTCTGGTAGCTCCTGCTGCCTCCTCCACTGGTGCGGTCTCCACCTCCCCCGCACACACAGCCCCCCGCCCAACCCTTGGGGGAGGGTTGAGGAGGGGAGGGACTGGAGTTGTTTTTCCGAGAAGAACCCATCCGTCTTAAGGTTAATCGGGTGTTTGAGCTCAGAGAGTTTGGGGTGACAGGCCCGGGCATTGTGGGAGCGAGTCGGACCTTGACCGGCCCGAGGAAGGGCCGTCTCAGAGGGAGGCAGAAACGCTGGAGCCTGGGCAGGCGGAGCAGAGCCGCCAAGGTCAGGGCCGAGGTGGAGCTCTCCGAGGTGCTGAAGCCTCCCTGCTCTCAGTCTGGCGAGCGCCCCAGCGGACCCTCCTGCAGGGTGCAGTCAAGGCCCCAAGTCCCAAGGCTCTGGCCCACGCGGTTCCCGGACACTTCAAGAGACCAGCAGCTCGCCCTCTGGGGTCTCGTTCCGGGCTTCGCTCCAGGTGACCTTGGGCACTCGGCTTTCCCGCACAGGCATCGGTTAACCTGCCCTCCAGGCAGCGGCTGGATGAGCGGCGCGTCCTTTCCCGGGGCTGGAGAAAGGGTGCGCACCCACTTCCCGGCGTGGAGCGCGGGAGCAGGGAACAGGGCGGCAGGAATGGGGGGCGGGCGGGATTGTGTGCGATGAGCCGGCTCCTCTCTCCCTGGGGACCGTTGCCTGGCTTCTCCCTCCAGCTCCTTCCCAGGCCCCGACGGCGCCCCTCTTCTGTGGCTGCCCGGTAGCCAATACGCAGCCTCGAGGCTCGAAACTGCCGGCCCTCGGCTCTCTGCCCCGACGGAACCGGGGCGGCAGAGCCTACCCCAGCCACCCATAACCTCCTGTTGGGGTAAAACACTTGCGCCTCTGTGGTCCAGCTGCGAGCCGGGCAGTATAAAGAGTGAGGTACAGGCGGGGCGCGATACCACCTACGGGTCCCGGGGGCTTGGTCAGAGTGGAGATGGGAACGCAGCCAGACGGGTCTGCCAGCTCCCTTCCCAGCCCGCGAGGGGGCGCCGCGTCCCCATGACAACGCGGACACCCCACCCTATCCCCAGCCTTCCGGGAGGGCAGCGCCCTCCGCTAAGCAGCACTGGTGACCGTGGGCGGTGCCCCCATAGTGCCCGAGTGGAGAGCTGCCGGCCGGCTCCAGGGAGGGGCGCGCGTAGCTGGGGTCCCCGACGCCCGGGGTGGTGGCCCCCGCGCGTCCCCGTTGGGTGGCCTTCCCGGGGCGGGCGGCGCGGGCCCACCAGGATTGGCTGCTTCCCCGTGACATCACGCGGCTCGGGGAAAAGTGCGAGCGTGAGCGCGAGTCGGAGCCACAGCGCTGGGAGCTGCGGGCGGAGCAGGGGCCGCCCCTCTGCACCCCGTCCCCGCCCCCGGCCCGCGGCCCGGCCGCCCGCCCCACCCGCTGGCCCGCGGGGCCACCTGCCCGTCCACCCGTCTGTCAGGTGCGAGGGGAACTGGGCGGAGGTGTCTGGTAAGTGACTCCGCGGCAGCGCGGGGGCGGGGGACTCGGTTGGGAGAGAAGGACGCGTGGCTTCTGGACTCTCTGAGGCGCCCCGAGGCGGGCCCGACTGGGCCAGGGCCTCAGGCTCCTTCGGGGGCCAGCGCGGTGCTGGGAGCTCCAGAGGGCCCGGGGACAAGGGGCCCGCTGGAAGCAAGGCCCGGAGTCGCTCGGAGGCTTCTCCGGGTGCGCCTCTGGGAAGGAATGGACTCTCAGTGGGTCGGGTGGTGGTGGTGGTGTGTGTGCCCGCCCACAGCCCGCCAGGAGCCAGGGGCAGCCGTCGGGGGCGAGACCCCGCACTTCTGCCCTCCTCTGGCAGCTCTGCAGGTCGCCGGACTCTGGAGCCCCAAAGAGCCTTTTTCCCGCCCGTCTCCCCGCCCCCCACCCCCCAACGCTGCCAGCCCACTCCAGTCCGTGGAGTGCTCCATCAGCGACCTTGAACTCCGACGGAAAACACCACTGCCCTCTCCTGGTGCCCCTCCCCCCTCCAAGACTCCCCACCTCTGTTGCCCAGGCTCAGAGACTGGGAGGTCCAGCGCCAAGCCCCGAGCCCCAGGGCGGAAGCTTCAGGTGCAATGTTGGTGCCAAATCCCCTGCGCGCTTTCTCCCTCCCCGCCAACTCCTGAGTCTCCTCTCCTGCCCTAGGGACAGATCCAGAGACCGCAGCCTTCCCGGAGCCCTAGAGTGAACGCCTAGGAATCGAGGACCCACCCCCACCCCCAGCGTCCAGGGAACACGCTCCCATCGCGTCCGGGAAAGGGGGGCTCCGGGACCTGGGAAAGCACGGTGCCCACGCCCAGAGGCTGCAGGAACTGCGCTCTAGGGAGTTGGGGGAGGGCAGGGCACGGGAGAGCCGAGTCCCCTTCGACAACCACGGAGACATGGAGGAGCCTCCAGATGGGCCCAGTAATAATTCCCAACGAGGTCCGACCAAGCCCAGGGCTTGAGAAACAGGGTGGCCACGCCAGCCGCTGGGGCCGGGCTGTGCCTCTTCGGCAGGGTTCAGTGTTAGGAGTGTGGGATGGGGAAGAATTTTACACACGCCTGACCCAAGCCCCGCTGGGCCTCCCCATTATGGAGGTGCTTCCCGCACCCTCCTGCCAGGCAGACTGGGCGCCCCTTGGTGATAACTGCGCAGTGGGCACACTGAGCTGAACCTAGCGTCCTGCAAGCCGGGTTGAAAGACTCTAGCAGCAGCCCCTCGACAGAAGTCAGTCCCAGCCTGGCACTCTGCACCGCAGCACTGGGGACACAGACACCACAGGACTCTCTGCTAAGACGATGCCCCCAAGGTCAGGGGGTCTGTCGCAGCCCAGATTGTAGTCCGGTCTTGTCGTCCTGCCGGCGACTCTTCCCCATGCACAGGCGGGGCGCCATCTAGACACCGGTTCTTGGCCCGACCTTCTTCATACTCAGACAGCCGAAGTCTGGGCCGAGCCTCCCTACAGGGGCGTTTAGAATGTGGCGGGTCACCCACTGTGGGACCTTGCATCTGCTCGTGTACACAAGCTCACAGGTACAGGCACACCCGAACCGTGTGCATCCCCCAGGCTGCAGCACTCCAGTCGCACACATGCATGCACACATGCACGTGTCCACACCGCGCGAGCATGCTCACATGCACACGGGCGCACTGGTATCCAGGCGTGGCCCAGCGCGCGCACACACGCACATGCAGACAGCTACTAGCTTCTACTCGAGCTCCCCAGTAATCACACACAAACAGAACTCTCAGTCGCCTTCCCTCCCACACTTTCCTCGCCGCGTGAGGGGTGGAACCAGGCGCCCTTAAGTTTCCCACCATTGAACCCCGTGCGGAGCCAAAGGCAGCTACGGGGTGAGGCCTAAAGGCAGCTATGGGGTGAGGCCTGGCGAGGGGGCCCCCAAGTCCCTCCCCTGGGAGGCCCGGCCTGGGACCTCCACTGCTTTCCCAGTCGCCTTGGAGTTGGGGGCGGTGGCGAATAGCGGCCATCCTCTCCAGGTCCGGAGCTGGCACCCAGGGACCGACATTGCCATCTAGCGGTGCGCACATGCCTGGGCGGCGGCTGCTCGCCTCCCCAGGTTTCGGGCGGGCCTGCGTCTCAGAGAAACGCTCCAGAGGAGGGTGCAGTCAGAACGTCTGTGGGTGACCCCCAGGAGTCCAGAAACATAGTTTGGGTGGCGAACAGGGAGAATGCCTTGCCGTGTCTGCAACTGGCAGCTTCCCCAAGAGGGCCCAGAGAGGGACTAAACCATTGGCCACCTGATTGGAGACAAGCTGTACAGATGGAGACAAGAGGTCTCTTTTCTTCTGGGAAAGCTAAGTGTGGGAGCTGGCAGGGAATGAGAAGGGGCCCTACCCAGGCCTCCCCTGACCCACCCCTAGTGGTGTGGTTTTGAGGAGGGGAGAGCAGAGGCGGGAAATCACTTCTAGAGGCAGTAGCACCTTGCAGTTAAGAAGGTGGCTCCTGGGTTCTAATCCTGCCCCCGACCCTGCTTACACACTGGGTAACTTTAGGCAAGTTAATTAACATTATCCTCATCTGTAAGAAGATACTTACTTCAGTAAAATGAGGATACTTATGGCACCTGCCTTTTCAGGCTGCTGTAGGAATTAAACCCGATAATCTGTATAAAAAGCTCGGAGGGATTCCTGACTCATAATTAACATTCAATCAACAAGAGCGATTATGTTTTTCCCATTTGGTACCTCGAGGCCCATTCGGATCTCACTGGCCTGTGTCCTGACCCTGGGAGGCTAGAACGAGGGTGTCCTTGGGGCTGGCTGACAGGTCACTCCTGCCCACCCTGTGCCTACGGGCAGGTGCCGGGGAAGGACAGCCTCTCCACGCTGGGTGCCTCTACCCTCCTGCCCCTCCTCAGAGGGTGGTGCCTGAGGTTCCATTTTGGAGTCTCTCAGCACTGAAAAGGGCTGTCAGAGACCCCCCGCCCCCCAGGAGAGGGCAGTATCTGGTCTTAGCCCTTGATTCCTCTGCGACCTTGGGGGTGGCACCACTCCTCTGTGAGCCTCTCCTGTGAACCAAGGATTTGGGCATGAGAACTGAAGCTACCAGGCCGGGAGACTGGGTCTGTGTCTGCGTCTAGTGTCTGCATCTGCATCTGTGATGGTGGCTTAAGGGGACTGAAGCCAGGCTTGGAGAGGGGGCGTCACCCTGGCACCTGGCTCCAGTGTCCAGTGCACGTTAATGCTGGAGATGGAGTTGAGTTGCTGACCCTCACTGCTGCCGGGAGGGAGGCTGCCCTGGGACAGGCATCCTCTCTGTTTTGCAGATGAGAAAGAGAGGAGCAGGAAGGTGGGGTGCCTTGTGCAAGGCCACACGGCTAAGAGCCCGCTGGCCGTGGAGCCTGGCCTGTGGGGCGCATGCTTCTTCCTCCACACCCCACCGTCTCTCCTCTGCTTCTCTCACACAGACGCACAGAACTGCATATACGACAGGGAGCTGCGGGGCTGGCATGGCTGTGATGGGCCTGTGTGTGTGTGTAATGGTGCGCGTGTTGGCGGGTGTGAAGGAGGCTGGGCTGAGCGGCTGCCCTGGCACAGTGCCCTGGGCGTGGGCCTCCCTCACACGAAGGGGAGAGGAAGAGGGGGAGGAGACGTGACGAGGCTCTGGGGAGGAGCCTCAGCCTCGCCTCGTGCTTGGAGGACCCCAGCTGGGGCGCCGTGGTGTGTACCGCTGGGCTGAGGGTTACCCTCCGGGGCTGGCCACAGGCTCCCCTGCTGCAGCCCCTCTCTTTCCTCTGGGACACTCGCTCACCCTTTGGGTTCCCTGTCAGGCCTTGGGGAGGGCACTGGCCCCTGGGAAGCCGTGTGTGTCTTTCCTCAGCTGATGAGCCCTTTAGGCTTCTGATTCTTCAAAGGTCTTAGCCCCTGGCTGCTGACAGACCCCAGCTACCCTTGCACTGCATCCCCGTGCCCTGGGGACGGGGGAGGGCTCCCGGAGGGGATGCCACAGTGGCACTTTCCTCCTCCTCCTTCTTGGATTCCTAGTTCCATGTCACCTCTTCTGGTCCTCTGGGAAGACTTCCCCAAGGTGGGATCACTGGCTCTTGTGGCTTTTTGGGCCTCCCTCTACCAGAACCCTTAGTTCTGGGACAGCAACATGAGATCAAGGAGCTGTGGAACCTCGGGCAGTTTATTTAACATCTCCGTGCCTTACTTTCCTCATCTGTTAGTAAAAAATAACAGTATCCGGGACTTTCCTGGCGGTCCAGTGGTTAAGACTCCGTGCTTCCACTGCAGTGGGCTCGGGTTCAATCCCTGGTTGGGGAACTAAGATCCTGCGTGCCAAGCCACATGCCCCCCCCACCAAAAAAAAACCACAAAAACCAAACAACACAGTATCTACTTCGTAGGTTTGTTATGAGGATGAAATGAATGAATACTTATAAAAAGTGTAGAAAGTGCCTGGCACTGAGTAGACAATAAATGTTAGCTGGTAGTACATACTCTTGCCTTTGTCCCTAGTGCCTTCTGTAGGGATTGGAGGGCAGGTCCCCGGTAATGTTTGGTTAAGAAATGACCAAATGGGTAAATGAATGAATACCTCTGACCAGAGCCACACACTGATATCTGGGACCTCTCTTCCCCCCACCCCTCCACCCACACTGGCCTTCTGTCCATGCCTTACACATGCCTCAGGGCCTTTGCTCTTGCCATTGCCCTTGACTAGGCCACTCTCTGCAGCTCTTCTTGTGGCTGCCTCCTCCTCATCATCCAGATCACCTCCTCGGAGAGGCCTTCGCTGATCACCCCTCTGACTCACTCACCATCACCTGCCCTTGTTTTCTTTCTAGCATTTTTTTGTTACTCACGTGTTTGTATGTCTCCCCTGATAGGGTTGTAAGCTCCGTGAGAGTGGGGGCTGCGTGTGTCTCCTTCACTCTGTAACCCCAGCATAACTCCAGCGCCTACAACAGTGCTTGTACAAGAGTAGGCACTCAATAAAGGATGAATGACCGAACACAGGAGGAAGTGATGGGACAGAGTTCTCTAAGGACGGAGTTCTGCAGGATGATGACGCTCCTCTGTCGCCTTGACCGCAGTGCACCCCACCTCACCCCTCTAGTCCACTTCAACCATTCACCCCTTTCCTCTCTCCTTCCTCCTCCAGACACTGCCCGTCCACTGCTGCTAACCAAAATGGCGAACTTCACACCGGTCAATGGCAGCTTGGGCAACCAGTCTGTGCGCCTGGTCACGTCAACCCATAACCGCTACGAGACAGTGGAGATGGTGTTCATTGCCACAGTGACGGGCTCACTGAGCCTCGTGACTGTCGTGGGCAATATCCTGGTGATGCTGTCCATCAAAGTCAACAGGCAACTGCAGACGGTCAACAACTACTTCCTCTTCAGCCTGGCATGTGCCGATCTCATCATAGGCGCTTTCTCCATGAACCTCTACACCGTGTACATCATCAAGGGCTACTGGCCTCTGGGTGCCGTGGTGTGTGACCTGTGGCTGGCCCTGGACTATGTGGTGAGCAATGCCTCTGTCATGAACCTGCTCATCATCAGCTTTGACCGGTACTTCTGCGTCACCAAGCCTCTCACCTACCCAGCGCGGCGTACCACCAAGATGGCAGGCCTCATGATTGCCGCTGCCTGGGTCCTGTCCTTCGTGCTCTGGGCACCTGCCATCTTGTTCTGGCAGTTTGTGGTGGGCAAGCGGACGGTGCCAGACAACCAGTGCTTCATCCAGTTTTTGTCCAACCCGGCGGTGACCTTCGGCACGGCCATCGCTGCCTTCTACCTGCCTGTGGTCATCATGACGGTGCTCTACATCCACATCTCCCTGGCCAGTCGCAGCCGAGTTCACAAGCACCGGCCCGAAGGCCCTAAGGAGAAGAAGGCCAAGACCCTGGCCTTCCTCAAGAGCCCCCTGATGAAGCAGAGTGTCAAGAAACCGCCCCCAGGAGAAGCTTCTCGGGGGGAGCTGCGCAACGGGAAGCTACAGGAGGCCCCTCCGCCGGTCCTCCCCCCACCGCCACGCCCAGTGGCTGACAAGGACACCTCCAATGAGTCCAGCTCGGGCAGCGCCACCCAGAACACCAAGGAACGACCACCCACAGAGCTGTCAACCACAGAGGCCACCACGCCCGCCACACCTGCACCTCCCCTGCAGCCACGGACCCTCAATCCGGCCTCCAAATGGTCCAAGATCCAGATTGTGACGAAGCAGACAGGCAACGAGTGTGTGACAGCCATTGAGATTGTGCCTGCCACGCCGGCTGGCATGCGTCCAGCGGCCAATGTGGCCCGTAAGTTTGCCAGCATCGCCCGCAACCAGGTGCGCAAGAAGCGGCAGATGGCGGCCCGGGAGCGCAAGGTGACTCGGACCATCTTTGCCATTCTGCTAGCTTTCATCCTCACCTGGACGCCCTACAATGTCATGGTCCTGGTGAACACCTTCTGCCAGAGCTGCATCCCTGACACCGTGTGGTCCATCGGCTACTGGCTCTGCTACGTCAACAGCACCATCAACCCGGCCTGCTATGCCCTCTGCAATGCCACCTTTAAAAAGACCTTCAGGCACCTGCTGCTATGCCAGTATCGGAACATCGGCACTGCCAGGTAGGCAGGTAGGGGTACCACTGGAGGTGCTGGTGTGTGCGCTGGGGACCACGTGTCAGCTGCTGCCAGGGAGAGATGTGGAGGCACTTCTCAGTGTTCATGTTTGCTGAAGAGAACTGATGTTCCCGAGACCCCGTGAGCCTCAGGAAGAGGCTCTGGCTGGATTCAGAGACCAGGTCTCTGCTCAGGCCGAGGAGGATCAGCCCCAGGAAGTGACCAAACTGGACAGTCTGACCCATCGCTCTTGTCCTGACTCAGGGAGCTGGGGCGCACTGGCCTATGTGGGCACCTGCCCCACTGTGACCAGCTGGCGTGGCTGAAAGAACGGACCTCTGCGGGGGAGCAGAGCCCAGCACCCGTCTGGGAGGAGCCAAGGGGCCAATGCTTGGGAAAGGAGGCTCAGGGAGGGAAGGGTCCCCCATCCTGCTGTAATCGGTGCTTTCTTTCCCCCTGTACCCCGCATGTAGGCTCAGCCTCCTCCTCCTATATCTCTCTCTCCAGGGGCAGAAGTCTCCCCTTGCTGCAGCTACTCAGCAGGGCTCTGGTTGGGTGGGCGGGTCAGTGGGTGAGCTGGAGGCCAGGCAGAGGGGGCTCTGAGCACCCCCTACAGCACTACCCTGGCGACGTTCAGGATGGGCTAGCGGGGAGATCAGGGGTTCACTCAGGAACTGGGGCTTAGCCACCTACCTCCCCAGGCTGAGCTGAGTGGCCCCTGTCATTCTGAGGAGTTGCCCTCCCTCCCCAAGGAGAGGGCTTGGCTCGGGTCACACACACTGAAGGCGGGACTGTGGTGAGTGGTATTCACGGCTGGCCTCTGCAGCGCGAGGGACGCCCTGGTGGGTCACCAGGGAGAAAACGGGGGTGGACTGGACCCACACACAGTTGGGGCGGGGCTGGTGAGGCAGGCAAGCGACCCCCATCTCTCCTCTCCCAACTGATAGAACCTTCTGGATTGGCAGTGGGCTGGACCAAAAGACCTTTACCTGGGGGAAACTGAGATGGGGGGAATCAGTTCTAGTGAGTCTCCTGGGTTCCCTCCCCCAGCCCTGGCCCCTGGAGAAACAGGACTGAGAGGCTCAGGGGATTTGATGGGGGGCACTCTTCCAGGGGCCAGTAGGGGGCCCTGGAAGAAATTTTCATAACCGTTTTTTCTCCATGAGCTCTGGGGCGGGTGGGGGGGGGCACTCACCGCCAAGTCTTCAACCCCCTGAAAGCCACCGTTCCCTCCAGCCCTCTCTTTCCTCCATTCTCCCACCTCCAACAAATCACCACAGCAAACTTCCTGGGAAGGGGCTTTTATATATTAAAAGAAAGCTTTTATTGGGGAAAAAAAAAAAAAGACATTTATTTATTTCTTAGTAATGGCATCATTGGGGGAAGAAGAAAAGTGGGTACAGGGGAATCAAATCCCTTTGGGCGAGGCTCAAGCTGCCCAGAATCCCTGTCCCTCCCCACTTTGGGCACTTGGGGTGGGTGTGGGCAAGTGAAAGGGAAGAAGCAGGACATGATTGATAAAGCTAACGAGTAGGCAAAAGGCACTGGTGGGTTATATCCTGGGCCGGTAGAAGGAGGGCGTGGGCCAGGCCTCCGAGTAAAGCCAGGGGCTCCTTGGCATCCAGGCCTGGCCGCTAGTCCTTTCCCTTCCCTTTCTTGGCTGTAAAACAAGAAAGACCGCATTAGCAGGGTTTGGGTGACCCACTGGAGACCCCCCTTCCCCCCAACACAGACATTAGAGAAAAGAAAATTCTGCCCCCTGGTGGTTCTCTATCAGCTAGCCTGGAAGCCCGTGGGACAGGACAGCCATTGTGATGCTAGACATTCCTCACTCCCCCCAGCTTAGACTTTGGGGATCAGAAAACCTTCAAGTTCCCGGACTCAGTCCTGGTCCCAGCAGCCCTGGACAACAGCCTCAGTCCCCTCACCTGAGAAGTGGGCAGATTCCCCTCTGCCCTGTTGGCCTCCAGGGCTGCTGTGAGTCAGGAATGAAGCTAAGGGAAAGAGGAAGTAAGGACTGTGAAGTCCTTCCCATATAGAAACTGCCCCCACCTGCTGGAGAGATGACAAAGCCAAGCCGTTCCAGTACGATTTCCCTGAATCCCAAGCCAAAGGCTCCAACAGAACAGCTGACTTTGTCCTTACTTGAGCCAGGATTTCAACCTCCCGAGCACCCTCTGTGGGGGCCCTCAGTACCGCCCACCTAAGGTGTCTCTACCCACAGGGAAACCCGGTACAGACACGTCAAAAATTCACTGGCCAGGATCCAAAACTTCAGGCTTTACCCGCTCCCTTCACAAGTAGGGGCAGCCGCCTGTGATGACCCCACCCCTGCCCCCTCTGCTAACCTTTGGCCTTGGCTTTGGTCTTGGGGGTGCAGGGCTTGGTCACACGAATAGTCTCCTGGCACTGGGCATTGTACCGCGCCTTCTTCAGGGTGCCTTGGCGGGCTTTGGTGCCTGTGCCCCCATCACACGCCCCCCAGCTCTCAAACTTGTACTTGCAGTCGGCTGGCGGGAGAGTGCCCGGGTCAGAGCTGAGTGGCCTGTGGCCCCCTCCACGGGTCTGCTCAGGTCCCCGTGAGGCTGGGCCCCCTGCCTACCCTCCGCCTGCGCCCCACCTCACCTCCAAACTCCTTCTTCCAGTTACAGGGCACCCGGCACCGGATGCGTTGCGTCTGGGCCCCGCAGGTGCCCTCGCGGAAACCCACGCCGCAGTCCTTGCTGCTGGGGGTGCAGGGCCCCCAGATCCACTCCGCGCACTCGCTCCCCGGGCCTCCCTTCTTCACTTTGTCTACAACGCATGGGGAACAGAGCTCAGGACCCGGGCCAGGAGAGACTCACTCGGAGACCCCCTTCCTGGAGTCCCGGCCTCGGAACCGAGGCTGCCGGCCTCACCTGCCCGGCTCAAGCCCTCCTTAAACCCCCCACCCTCCGTATCACCTTTCTTTTTGGCCACCGCGGAGGTGAGGGCCAGCAGGGCGAGGAGGGCGAGGAGGAGGAAACCTCGGCGCTGCATCCTGGGGGTAAAGCACGGGTCAGAGTCCCCACTGGGGGCCGCAGGCGTGAACCTCCCACCCCTTTTCCCCAGTTTCCAGGCCCAAAGGGTCGGGCTGCTACTGCGGTGGCGGCGGGCTTGGGGGGCTGGCCCCTCGCCGCCAGCCGGGGCGCACAGCGGGAGGAGTCTCCCCAGGGGCCTCCTGGAGCCCGGGACGCAGCTCAGACCCCCACCCCGCCTCCAGCCCCCAGATCGGCAGCGGCCGAGGGGCCGAAGCCGCCGCGCGCCCTCCGGGGCCCCGCACGCTCACTCGCTCGCTGCCCGCGCTGCTTCGCTCCCTCCCGCGCCGGGCCCGTCCCGCTCCGGCCGCCGCGGCCCCTTTTGTCTCCAGAACCAGTCTGAGCCGGTCACATGGGCCCCCGCCCCCTCCCCCCACCCACCCTCGCCTCGCCTCGCCTCGCCTCGCCTCGCCTGGCCGGTGCCCTCCGCTCTCAGACGCCGGGCTCTCCTGGCGTCCCCATCCCCAGCCCCGGGTCTCCGTCCTGTCCCGGCACCCCCTGTCCCCAGCCCCCAATCTCGCGCTCCCTCGGCCCAGGCCCCTGTTTGCCGTCCCCTTTCCCCTCTGGACGCCAGCTTCCCTTCATGGCCACGGAGCCTTAGGTGGAGACCAGAAGGGAGCACGGAGCCCCGGGTGTGTCACAGGTCCCGGCGCGGGGCCCGCGTTCGAGCCTGTGTGCGGCTCTGTCCGTCGAGCCCCGGGTGCAGTGATTAACCCCGTCGAGGCCCCGCTCCGCCTCCCAGGGTCCGCTCGACTCTCAGCGCCCCTTGGATGCTGGAGAAGGAGTGCCAGCCCCCGCCTCGGGTCGCTTCACCAGGTGTGCAGTGAGATGCTCTGCTCAGTGTCGGGATGGGGCTCGGACGGGGGACCCCAGAAAAGCGCACGGGTCGGAAGGGCGCGGAGGCCGCTGCGCCTTTCTCCACGCGCAGGTTGGCGGGGCGCGCGGGGGGCGGGGGAGCTGGGGAAGGAGGAGCCCGCAGGCCTGGCTTTGGTTAAGATTTAGAGCCGACAGCAGCCGTCTGAGAAGTTCCAGACGCGGCCCGGCAGCGGCTGCAAACGCCCACCCCTTCTGAGCCTGGAGGCTCGGGGATCACCTCATCCGATCCCCTAAACAGCGAAAGCAGTTGGGGCCAGGAGGAGGGGGCTTGCCCCAGGCCATAGGGCGACCGGGCCCAAGAAACCAGCCCTCGCCCCCGCTCCACCTCTTTCACTTTCATTGTTATCTACCCCGCGGGAAGCGGGAAGCAGGAGGAAATCAGCTCCTCCCCCGGCTACGACCAGCGCGGCAGCCTGGCAGAGGTCAGGTCCCGGGCAGCCCCTCGGACCCCACCCTGAAACGGGAACCAGGATCCCTCGAAATGAGTCTGGGTCTGGGTCGACGGTGTCCAGTCCCCCACCCGGAGGATAACCCAGCAGATCCCACCGCTTTTGGAAGACCTCCCCCACAAAAAAAGAAAAGCGGAAAGGAAAAAAAAATCCACTTTACTGAGTCACACCCAGCTGTAAACATGTCACCGTGAAAGCCACCCCCCCCCGCCCCCCAGGCCACACAGTCGGAGGTGAAATGACTGGGTTTGGGAGAAGGGTCACCGGGTAGGTGCTAAGCAGGGCAGCGGGCAGGCAGATGCAGCAGGCTCCGTGTTTCCGGGAAGAAGCCCTGGGGGCGGGGGTGGGGGGGTGGTGTCAGGGCAGGAGAGGGGCCCAAGCTCCCAGGAACCTCAGAGTGAGGGTCCTAAAGGACCCGGAGGCTTAGGAAGCGCCTTCCTGGGGGCTCCCTCACGGGGCCTCAAGGCCCTCTGCCCTCCGGGCTGCAGGCCCTCAACTCCAGGGCACCCACTGCAGGGAAGGTGAGGGGCCCCCCCAGCCCCCTCAATGGTCTGCCCAGCCCGGTCCAGTTTCCTGGTCCCCTGTGAGCCTCTGGGTTAGGCTGTGGCCTCAGGGGGCCGGGTGAGACCCCCCCCACCCGGCCCCCCGCCCCTCAGAGTCCAGCCCTAGGTCTGGGCAGCTCCTCAGGGAGCAGCACAGGGCTCCTTCCCTGGGGCTTGGGTCCCGGGTCCCGGGTCCCTCTGTGGCCATCCGACTGGAATGTGGCAGTGAGGTGGGCGAGGAGGGGCTGGTGCTCTGGCGGCCCATCCCTCCTGCTGCGGCCTCACACAGCCGTCTCCTGGTCCTCCCGCTGGATCATCTGGTAGTGCTGCCGGTTCTCCAGGTACTCGGCCAGTTCCGTGTCCTGAGCCCTCTCAGCCCGCTGCCGGGGAGTGTCGCCCTGGATGAGGCGGGGGGCTGCCATCACCTCAGGGACCTGTCGGCCCCAGCAGGCTTAGAAGATGGGGGCTCTTCCCTCGGGAGCAGCCAACTCTTGCTGGCTCAGGTTCTCTGGGTCTGGACCGTGCTGGTTGAAGGACAGCTTCGAATCCCCAGAGGCGGCCCTCCCCCAGACTCCCCTCTCCCCGGGCTGGAGTTTGGGAAAGGGTTGCTTCGTGTTTGCGTGGAGTCCCTGCCTGCCTTGCTAGTCTGCTCACCTGCTGGTCTGTCTTCATGAGAGAGGCCCCGGCCTCCACGATGTAGTGGCAGATGGTGCGCTGGCCCAGGGCTGCGGCCTGGTGCAGACAGGTCTCCCCGCTGGGGGAACAGGGGCTGGCTGTGGACCCCATCCAGTCCTCTGAGCCCTCCTGTCTCCCGAAGGCCATCAGAAAGGGCAGGAAGTTCAGAGTCCTGGGGCAAGGGGGGTGGCCCAGAGGATGACAGATGTGGCCAGGAAGGGTTTATGGGCTCTGACAGGACTAAATGGGAGGGGCTAAAGACGGGGCAGTTTCCAGGGTAACTGGGGTCCTGCACTGCCCACATACTCACTTTTCCTCCACAGCATCAAGGATCTCTGTGGGGGCTGGAGAAGGGGGAGGGGGAGGTCAGAGAGGCCTGGCAGCCACTCCCTCCTCCCAGGGGCCCCAGTGGCACAGCTCACCGTGGTCCAGCAGGTAGCGGACCACTTCCTTGCTGCCGGTGCTGACGGCGTGGTGCAGGAGCGTGCGGCTCCGCTCGTCTCGGTGCATGAGGTCACCCCCGGCTCGGTGCAGCTCCTGGAGCTGGGGGCAGGAGGCAGAGCAGGGCTGGGGCTCCTCAGGGCCACCCTCCTTCCAGCCACAGAAACGGCCCCCAACTCACACAGGCCCCAGGCTCCCTAGGGGCCTCTGGGGGTCTTTCTGGAGCACAGGGGAGACACAATGGGCTTCTCTCACCCCAGGTGCCCCTGGACACCCCGGGAGCACTGACGACAGAGCCTTGGAGCCTGCGAAGTTCCTCTAAGACTCGATCCTTTCTGAGCACCAGGGACAGGCAGAACGAGCTAGGAAGCCTCTATGCAGGGACACCAATTGTGGGCTGGACAGGGATGGGGGGCAGGGCTGACTGGGACAACCACACAGAGGCCTCACAGAGGCCCAGGCGACGACAGATGACTGCACCTCAACAGATCAGCTCTTGGCCCAGCCCAGAGGCCCCACTCCCCAGGGCCTGAGGGGGCTGCCAAGGGGAAGAAGCCGGAGCCTGGCATAGTACCTTACAGAAATCGTTCCTCTTGGCAGCCTCGATCAGCTCTTCACCTGCACAGAACACCTGCCTGTTATTCTCTGGCGCTGGATGCCTAGGCATGTGTCGGTGTGTGAACATACGTCTGAGGCACTATTTGCAGAAAAGGGGGCCTGTTGGGGCAGGTGTGCCAAGGGCTGTGGGCGCACGGTGACTGTGACGTAGCTGTGTTCTCGTGAGGCTGCGTATGGGCTCCACCCCACCTGACGCCACCCCACCGAGCCTCGGTCCTAGGACCAGGGAGGAAGCAGGGGCCCTGCAGGGAGAGGCCTCACCTGTAGGGGGTGCAGCATCCCCTGGCAGTGACCTGCAAACAGAGCAGGATGAGATGTGGCAGGGCTACGGGTGACATGGCTACAGGTTACAGCACAGGCCCAGCTTGTCGCCCTCCCCAGCCCCAACCAGGGGCGCCCTCTGTCCTTTCAACAGTTTATTGAGTGCCTCCTATGTGTCAAGTGCGGTTCTGGGCACCGGCAATACAGCAGTGAACACGACGGGTAGAGAACTTGCTCTCAGGGAGCTTACATTGTAGTCAGAGAGACAAACAGGTAAACAAATAAATAAGGTATTTTGAAACAGCAGGAAGTGCTGCAAAGAAGAGGAGACAGGGTAATGTGATTGAGCAACTTCAGGTGGGGCTCCTGGGAGACTCCTCTGAGGAGGAAACACCCAAGCTGAGATATGAATGGAGGGGCAGCTCTGTGAAGATCGGGGAGGCAAGGACAAGTCCAGAGGTGGGCAAACTTGTGCCTTAAAGAACCGAGAGGCGAGTGGGGCTGGACTGTGGTGATGGAGCAGGGAGGGCGCTGGTGGGGTCAGAGACCACCAGGCTCAGGCTGTGTGGGATGAAGGGACCAGGTACAGGGGGAGGGCACATTGACCGCAGGGTGCTGGGGAAGGAGGTTCCAGGCTGGGGGGAGGGAGCAGGAGGCCAGGGGCTCCGTGGTGTGCTCAGACGCGGGCAGGGAGCAGCCAGGGAGGGAGCCCGGGTCTTTGGCCCGCGCAGCAGAGCGGATGGTGCAGCGGAGCTGCACGGTGCGGTGGAGGGCCGGCAGTTTGCTGCCTGTGGGTCAGTGGGGCGGGGCCGGTGGGGACCACAGGCAGCTGGACGTGGGTGAGTCTGGAGCTCAGGGAAGCGGCTGGGGTGGAAGACAGGGCTTGAGGAGCTGCTGGCTTACGGGTGGGATTTAGAGCCAGGGGACAGGCTGAGGCCTGGGACTCACCGGGGCCTGGGTGAGCAGGGCGAGGTGGGGAGGGGGGAAGAGGGGGTTGGGAGGTCGGGTTGGGCAGACGCCCCCAGCAGCTCAGGGTCCAGGATATAAATCTCATCCTGTGCGATCTCCGTCACGTAGTTGAGGTGTTCCTGTGGGTGGGGAGGTCAGGGCCGAGGGTCAGGGCCCTGCAGGGTGGCTGGGGTGGGGGGTGAAGGGGCTGCCAGGCCAGCAGACCTGGAGAAGCCTCTGCTGTGAGCAGGGACACTGACAGGAGGCAGGCGGGCCAGTGGCCCTGCCAGTCCCCTGTCCCCTCCCCCCATTCTCCTCCTCTCCTCTCCTGCCACCCAAGCCCAGCCCCTGACCTCCGCACAGCGGGCCCCCCAGCTGGCCAGCCCCTTCCCACTGCTAAGCGTTTGCCCAGGTGACCAGGCCTCTGGCCAGAAGTGCCTTTCCTTCCCCGTCTGGATGGATGACAGCTGTGCCGTGAGGGCCGCCCCCCACCCCACCCCAACCCGGCGAGCCCTGTCCGGGCACACGGGCTCCCTTCTCCCGTCAGCACCATCCCTGTGCACGGCCCAACCGTGGACACTATGGGACGCAAGGACGGCTGTGCCCAGCTGTGGAGGGTGGCCTAGCAGGACAGGGGACACTGGGGCCCCGGAGCCGGCGGCAGACGGAGCAGGACGGCAAGTGCTCACCTGGGCCCTGTCGATTCTGTAGAAGCGGCTAGCAGTGGTGGCTGTGGGGAGAGAGGTGGCTGAGGGAGGGGGCCCTTGTCCAGGCCTAGGTCTTCTGCCGCCCCACCTAGGACCCCCCCAGGGAGGGGGCAGGACACGGCCCGGGACCACCCTGAGCTGGCCCTTCGGGGCCACTCACCATCCAGGAAGCACCACTTGGGGGAGAGTTTCTGGCACATCGGGGACTTGGCTCCAGCACCTTCGGGCTCCTGTCGAGAGAAGCAGAGGCCGGGGCTGGGGGCAACCAGAACCCGGGGCAGGAGGGGGCAGCCCGGGCAGGCCCCAGACCTGCTCCTCACCTGCCGGAGCCTCTCGATGTGGGCACGGCACAGCTCCAGGTCGCTGTCTCCCGGGACCACCACGGTGCCCAACGGCACGGCTGGAGGACAGAGCGGCTGTCAGCAGCCGGCTGCCCCCCCACCGCCCTGCCCTCAGCACCCCCAGCCCCGTTCGTTCGCCACTCACAGGCCTCTTTGAGCTGCTCCTTGTCATAGTGCAAGGCCTCGTAGTCGTGCATGCTGACCCTGCTCACCTGGATCCGCAGCTGCTCCGGCACCGGCTGCTGGCTGCGGGCGGGGCGACCACACAGCACTCGGCGAGGGCTCTGCCTGGGCTGCCAGTCCCTGCCGAGCCACGTGCCCCACCCAGCTGCCCCGGGGGACTGTAAGCCTCCTTTCCAGATGGGGAAACCGAGGCTGGGGAGGGGCATACTCGCTGTGCAGGGGGGCGGCGCTCCGCCGCTTGGCCTTCTGCACCATGGTGGCCTGGTTGCGCAGGGAGATGCGGATGCGTGAGGCTGCGAGCTTGCAGGGCTCACCATCCACCTGCACTGGGATGGCCTTGGACGTGGTGAGCAGCACCTCTCGGCACTGTGTCAGCCGCTCGCCGTGCCCGCCCACCTGCAGTGCTGCCTGTGGGCACGAGAGGCTCAGGTCAGGGGCCAGGGGGTGGCAGGACCTCAAGCTCCGCTTTTCCCAGGGATGCTCTGGCCGAAGTGAGAATGACCACCCCCCACAGTGGAGAGCAGACGGAGGCTGAGACCCCAGCCAGAGAAGGAGGTGAGGGTCAGCTCTCCTGTCCTGGCCAATGAAGGAAGTTTGGTGACCGCCCCCCCTTCCATCTCGGGGCCAGGCTCCGGGGCACTGTGGGGACAGGGCCGGGGCTCTAGACGGGCCCCGTGCTGGCCCACTCACCAGGGACGTCATGGTAAAGCCAATAACCTCGAGGTAGCCATCGTCGTGCCGCTGGGGCTCGAAGTCATGGTGCTCCCCAGGGTGGCCCCAGGGCATGGTGCCCGCACAGTACCTGGAGGGGAGGGCACCACAATGAGCTTCAGAGGACGGGCGTGCAGGACAGAGGCAGCAGGGCCCACACAGAGCCCTTCCCTCCTCACCTGGGGATGTTCAGGAAAACAATGCACTGGGGTTTCAGGTCCTGAATCTTGGGGGTCAGGTCAGTCCCGTCACACTGGAGGCGGGAACGGCGGAGGGTGTAGAGGGTATACGTACCCAGGTGGTCTCCCTCCCGCTGGGCCCGCCCACCCTGCCTGCCAGCATGGCCCACTCACCACCACGCGGATGTGCTTGGCCAAGTCCTTGGAGCTGCCCATCAGGAAGTCGGAGAAGGCTGTCTGTGGGAGAGAGAGGGCATCACCATCTGGTGACAGGTAATTTCCTTCACCGCTGCCACGCAGGGGTCCTGCGGCCTGGTAGACACAGGTGGGCATGGGAATGGCGGGGCGTAGCTGGCAGACCCCAGACTCACCCCGGCGTAAAACATCTTATTCCGAAAGCGGCTGTTGAATTTCTCTGGGTTGGCCTCTGGGTGGTGACAAGAAATAGGGGACAGTCAGTTGTTCTGAGCCTGCTGGGGCTTCCCAGGCTGGGGTCAAGAGGGAGGGTTGAGAACGAATGCCTTTTACTGGGAAGGGCAAGGTCTGGTCCTCTCGGGGGCCCCCTCCTGTATCCCTCCCTCCCCAGCCTCCCCAGGCCTCCTCAGCAAAAGTTTGCCAACCTCGAGACTCGTGAAACTCCAGGGTGACGTGGGCATCAAAGCCCAGGCTGAAGTAGTTGTTGAAGACATCCAGCGGCAGCTGGAAAAAGGCCAGGGATGGGCATGAGGGCTGGCCGGCTCAGCCCCCGCATTTTCAGGCCTTTCCCACACAGTCACGTCCACCAGACAGCTCTGTCCCCAGCCCACCGGCCTCGGCCCTGCCGTCTGAGCTCCCGGGCTAAGTGCCCCGTGCACAAGGGCACCCCGTGCCCTGCCGGCCCTCTCTTCCCACAGCCCTTCCGCCTGACGGGCCGTGTTCTGCAGGAGCCCCACGAAAGCCGGGACTTGGTTTTGCTCGCTGCTGAGAACAGACGGTGCCTGGCAGTAGCAGGTTCTCAGTAAATATGTGCTGAGTGGCTGAGTGACAGCTACCTCATGAGGTGAGTACCGTTACTCCCTCTTCCCGTGAAGAGGCCGAGGTCTGGAGACACCAAGAGTCATCCCGGGTCCCAGGATCCCAGACACCCCCGGCCCAGCCCCGGCCGACCCACCCGGTCGGTGGCCCCCTCATCTCGCTCCTCAGGCCCCGCCTCGGGGTTGGGCTCAGCACGGAGGTCCCAGCGGTCCAGCTGCACCACGTTGCCCTCCTCTACGTGGGAGAGGATCTTGGACACAGGCTCATCGGTGTAGCCCTGGGGGGAGGCAGGAACTGAGCCCCTCCGGGGTCTGGGCCTTCCCCGCTGCCCCGGCCTTCCCCGGCCTTCCCCGCTGCCCCGCCCTCCCCACCTCCCTGCCCTGTGGGCGCTCACCCCACCCCAGTTGAGGGTGCGGGCCAAGTCGTTGCCGGTGCCCAGGGGCAGGATGGCGACGGGCGGCGGTGGTTTTAAGCGCAGCTGGTCCAGGGTGGAGAGGATCCAGCCAACCTGCAGCGGGCAGAGCACGAGAGGCCAGGTCAGAGCGCGAGGCCAGGGCCGGGCCAGGCCGGGCGGGGCAGGAGCACTCACCGTGCCATCACCCCCGCAGGCCAGGATCCGCAGGTTGTGCACCCGGCGGTACATCTCCAGCCTGGGGTCAGGAGACAGGAACGGGCTCAGGGTCCGAGTGCTGCACCCCGAGCGCCAGGCGAGCCCCCGCCACCATCCCCACAAGAGCCCTGGCAAGTACTTACGCCTCCTTGGGCCCTCCCTGGCTCAGGTCAAAGACTTGCCGGGGATTGAGATACCAGAGGAAGGACTGGATGATCTTGGCGCCCTGTGGGAGACCAGGAGCCGACAGGGATGGGGCGGCGGGGGGTGTGGGGGGGAGGCAGTCAGGGCTGAGGTGGAGAGAAGCGTGGGGAGAAGGGTGGGAACTGTGGGAACAAGGCCCAGGCAGGGGCGAAGGGTGGAGACAGAATTGGATTTTCTCAGCGTCCCTGGGAAAGAGGAATGGGGCAGAAGCTGCAACAGAACCTGGGAACAGCTGCTGTGGGGAGGGGTGTGAGCCTGACCCCATCCCTCCCCCAAGGCGCTCAGTGGAGAGGGCAGGCTGTGGGTACCTGGTTGCCCCCACTCTTGGGGTTCACGAACACCAGCAGGGGCTTCATGAGGGGGGACGGGGTGGGCCTGATGATGAAGGGTCTCCAGCGGCCCTCCTTGGAGACACAGAGAGCCCATAAGGCTCTTTCCTGTCCTGGCAGACCCCGCCCCCGTTCTCAGCAGTGCCCCTGGGTGCCCCCTTGAGGATCACACCGGGTCACAGCTCACAGTGGGCCTGGCCATAGAGAGGCACCTCGGATCTGACCTCTCACCCTCCTCAGGGCCGCAGAGCCCAAACTGACCCGCTGATGGCCGAACCGGCAGCATCAGCCCGGGGGGCTCAGCATCCCCCAAAACAGGCCCCTCTCTCCCGTTGCCCTCCAGCTGCCCACCTGGTCCCAGGTCTAACCTCAGGCCCTTTCTTGCTAGATTTCCTCTTGAAGGATGCCCTCTTCTTCTTCTTGCTTGCCTTGAGGGTATTCTGCAAGGGAAGCAGGATGTTGGTGACAAGGTGGGGGGGCCGGGTGGCTGGCAGACCCTAGGCGTCTGCGGGGGTCAGGGTGCGGGCAGGACTCGCCTGGGGCCTGCGGGCACGGAGGATCCAGGTGGGCGGGATGACCACGGCGGCGTGGACCCCCAGGGAGCACGGCTCCTCGATCTGCTGCAGCAGGAAGCAGGACACCTTGCTGTGGTACTAGAGAGGGTTGGTTGGCGTGGCTGAGCCGGACCCAGCTGAGACCTGGGACCCCCAACCCAGTGCAGCCCGGGGGACAGCCTGCCGGTAGGGCGAGCAGCACTCACTGCCTGCTTGCACCAGGAGCAGCTGATGGCCACGATCTCCTTGCTGTGGAAGGCGAACTTCTGCTGGAAGCCCTAGGGCGCACAGGGTGATGAGGGCACCCGGGACCCGGCCTGGAGCAGCAGACCCAGCCCCTTTCTGGTGCCAACCTTTCTCCACCCAGGGCAATGGAGCACATTTTTTAAAAATAAAAGAACTGTATAATGAGTCCCTAGGGTAGGGAGGGAGGCTGAGCCAGGTGCCCACAACTCTCTTTAGTTAATTGCGTGACCTGCTGGAAAAGGGTCCACAGCTAACTCCTGCCTGATTCCAATCCCTCCTTCCTGACCCAGGCCCGCCAGGGCCGCCAGTGCACTCTGAAAGTTCTTTATAGTACCGATCACATTCATTCCTGTTCACTCCACACACGTTCCTCGCGGGCCTGCTGTGTGCCCCACACTGCTGGATACTGAGTGGACGGAGCAAAGAGGGACCTCTCAGAGCCTGAACTTACTGAGGGAGCAGACAAGAAGCAGACAAGAAATAAGTCAACGAAACCACAACCACTGTGGACTGTGCTCAGGAAGCCCCCTGCAGCCTGTCTGGGAGCCACATCCTCCTCCAGGAGGACAGGGACCCGCTACCCAGCTCGGTGCTTGCCACCCAGCAGGCCCTAAACATGCATCTGCTGAGTTAATGAGTGAAGAAGTCTATATGCTTCTCAAAGGGCTCACTCACGACTTCAGAGCAGCCCAGAGACACTGCTCTAGAAGGCTTTCCTCCCTGCTCTCCTGCTCTGCCCAGGGACCTGGCTGTTCTGGAACTGACTGGGCACTGCAGCCAGGCTGAGAGTGAGCCCTGAGACCACGGTCAGTGATGGACGGGCCACGCGAGGCTCAGGGGCCGTAGGGCCTGGGGCCAGCGGGCAGCAGGCTGGCCAACTTCCTCGGGCAGGGCCTCACCTTCCCGCAGTGCCGACACTTGCCATCCTGGCGCCGCCTGTGTACCCAGTGGTGCCGCACAAAGGTTGGCTGGCGGAGGAGAGAAGCGTCACCGGAGTAAGTGAGGGGTGGAAGCTTTGAACGTGGCCTGTGCCCCTCACTATATCAACAGTGAGGGGCAGGGGCTGCAGGACGCTCTCTGCAGTCCTGTGTGTAGGTGAGAAGGGGCTGAAGACTTCTCCCCGTGGCCCGGAGGTCGGGGCTCAGAGGAAGTACAGAGAGAACTGGGAGGCACCAGAGGGAGGCAGTGCCTACCCCTTCTGCAGGCAGGGCCAGCCGGGCCTTCTCCTTTGAGACCCTCAGAGCCTCAGCCCTGTACCTCCCTGGGGCCCAGAGCCGCCTAGAAGGAGCTGAGCCCCTGGTGACACTCTGAAGACACTGCAGAGAGGTCCACTCAGGAAACCTGGGGCCCTAACTACCCTGGGCGCTTACCTCACGGACGTTCCTGGAGCCTGATTCACGGAAGGATGGCTTACAGCGGAAATTTATCTGTGAAACATGAAATGATCACCAAAACATCAGAACCTCCCTTCGTGGGGTCAGGCATATGGCCACCCCCTTCAGGAAAGTGTCACTCAGAGGCATCCTTGCAAGGTAGGGATAGCCCCCAATCATCCTGGGAGCCCTGAGAACGTGAGACACCTCTTCTCAGAAGCCCTCCTGTATCCCCGCTCCTCTCCACTAGCCAGAAGGAGTCTTTCCTTCCTCTGCCCAGTGTTCTGGGATGAGGGAGACAGCAAGCTCTGTATCCATCTCCCCCACTAAAACAGCACCAAGGCTTACCCCTCCTATACCTTTCCTCACCCTCCAGCACTCCCAACTCAGGCACATGCAGGCAACCCAGTCCTTGCTTTCTGACTGGTCCCTGGAGATTGTTAGCTCATTTGTGAAATCCTGGTTTGATTTTCACCTTAGGGGGTGGTGTGATGGGTCTATAGTGCCTGGGGCTACACTGGTTTCTCTTTTCCTAACTGTCCCTGCTTCAGCCTTAGCAGAATTGTAGGGAAACCTCACACTACGAGTTGGGGGGTAGGGGAAGCAGTCCACGTTAGCCTTGTTCATGCCATTCCTAGTCCTACGGGATTTCTCTTATGCTGGTCTGCCTTTCTGCTGCCTGGGGAGCCCTGATGGGCCATGGCAGCTCTCCCACCCTCTGCCTGGACCCACCCGCCCAGCATTCCTTCTACCTCCCTCCCTGGAAGCACACGGCCCAGACATGCCCCCAGCTGCAGACACACCGTGGACAGTGGTCCTTGGGGAAAGGTCTTTACAGTGGCAGCGTGGAGGGGACAGAGCCAGGCTTCAGGGCCACACAGGACTGGCCCTGACACAGCTGAGTTTCACAGCTTCAGCAGGGCATGGCCCCTTCTAAGTGTTAGTTTGGGAACTGACAAAATGGTGTCTTGGTCATCATTCATTACTTCATCTGGTTGAGTAATAGTCTACAAGCCCCACTCTGTGCCAGGCTTGTTCTGGGCAGTGGGGTCACAGTAACAAATAAAGGGGGAGAGCCAGGATGCAAATGCAGGCATTTCAGCTCCAGAGTCCTTGGCTCTTCACCACTACGCACACTGGGGTACCCCCGGCAGGTGATGTTTGTGTAACGTGAAAATGCGTGTACAGATACACATGTGTGTGCACTGGGAGGGCTTTAGCACCCAAAGGGGAGGGGCCGGAGAGCCTGAGCAACCACACTCACCTTCTCTAGCTGTTCAATGCAGGGGGTGTGCACCACAATCTTGCAAGCTGCACACTTTCTCCGGGACACTGATTTCTGCTGCAGGAAAGAGAGGGCCCCTGAGGCACCAGGTAACTCCATCCAGGCTGCTGCCCCAGGGCAGGCAGAGAACTCCTCTCACCTGCCCCAGCACAGCTGCCCATGGTTTGCACCGGGAAGCCCCAGCCCTGGCATCAGGACACAGCCCCATTCCTCTCACCATCCTCGGGTAGCCCACCGCAGTGGTGCTTAGGTGAGAGCCTTGTTTCCACCTTCCCCTGGAAGGGCAGCAGCCTGTCAGGCCCGCAGGAGTCGGCCTACGGGCTTCTAGACCTGGCTCCACCACCAGGGGGCAGTGTGCCGCACAGAGCTCACTCACCAGCATCTTGGCTACACAGTACTGCTCTCCAACATAGCAGAAGTCCCCGGACACGTTGGTCTCAAACCAGATGTGTTCCCCATACGTCGCTGACTCCTAGACCACAGGATGAGCACGCTTAGTGCACCCCTGCCCTGCCCGACCAACCCTCCCTCTCCCAATACAAACCTGCTCCAGCTGCCACAATCTACTTTGCTCCATCCTGTTTTCCCCACTGTCCCTTGGCTTTAAGGCTTGGCTCAAACGTGGCCACGCCAGGTCTGCCCTGACCCCACAGGCCCACAGGCTCTTCTCGCAGCTGCCCACAGTACCCCCAACCCGACTGCTCCCGTGGCCCTGAGCCCGGCAGGGACTGGTCCTCATTTGCCCCTTGCAGCTCCCGGCCACTCACGCTCCAGTCCACAGTGCTCCGGATCTGGTGCTCAGGCTCACTGCGCGGGGCCCCGGGAGCAGGAGGAGGGGGTGCCAGGTGCTGGAGGCCTGACTTGGTGATGGCTTTCCTACAGAAAAGGAGATAGCTGAGGCTAGCTGAGCACTCGGCGACTCGGCTTCCTTCCCCTCACCTGGGATCTTTGCCCTCACCGTGACCTCAACACCGGGTCAAGACAGGGAGGGTGACAGGGAGGGCAGAGGATGCCCTAAGGCAGCCCAAGACTCTGAGAGGATCCTCGAGGAGACTGAGCCCTCCTCAGGGTCCTGCTGCCTTCCGAGCATGGCTCCGAGCTCTTCCCGAGCCAGGGGCCCTCAAGCCAGCCCCCGGAGGCCACTCGCCCTGCTGGCTGCAGCTATACCTACGCGAGCAGGGCACTCCAGGTCTGGGGTCCGGCTGACTTGCGCCGCAGGGCTACCTGGCGTCTGCGGGACAGCGGGCGCATGCAGGCAGGCATCCCGGGGCCAGCTGCAGTGCCCGAGGCTCTTCGGCCCCCCAGGCTGAGGTGCTGGCCTGAGGGCCGCTGCTGGCTGAGGGGCCGGTAGTAACCGTGCAGGCCCCAGAGGGCGCGGTCTTTCACCACGTCAGCGGGCAGCAGGTGGGAGGAGGCCCGGCGCCGGCGCCAGCGGGGAATGGGTAGCAGGGGCAGGGCTCCCCGATGTGGGGATGGCCCCGGTCTCTTGGTGCCTGGCTGGGTGGCCATCAATGATGCAACTGTCACATCCTCCTCCTGGATCCCCCCCTCCTCATCCATGCCCAAGAGCCCGGCCAACAGCAGGGGTGCGCCCAGACGTGGGGCCCCAACAGCGGCAGGCTGCAGGGCGGGCACCTCATCCACGGTGAAGCGGGGGTTGCAGGCGGGGGGCGCGGTGCTGGAGCGCCGGCGGCTGGAGCGCCGGGCCCCCACCCCGCAGCCCAGGAGGCAGCCCTGGAGCTGTGCGCTGGAGCGGCGCCGCTGGACCAGCAAGGAGGAGGCCTGCCCTGCAGGCGAGCGGCGCCGGGCCTTGCCCGTGGGCAGCCCCACGCCGCCGGGCCGCCTCTGCCCCTCTGCAGGGCCTGGTGCCTTCCGCTGGAAGTGTCTCCTAAAGAAGGTCTCCATGGCGGGGGTAGGCGGGTGGCTGTTGGGTAGAGACCGGGAGCGTGAGGAGCTGGGCCAGGCCACGGCGCATCCTGTGCCCGGGAGCCCATCACAGCCTCTGCCCTTTGAGCAGAGAAGGGACACTTGGGAGGCATGGGGGCGGCGTCTGTGGCCTCTGAGCTCCGTAAACGGGTGCCTGAGGGTGCCAGAGGATCCAGCAGGGAGCCTGCACTCATCACTGTTGGACGCACTAGTGCTCTTCCCAGTTCCGTCCCTGTGTGGCCCCAGGAGTACTGGGTAGGAGGGGCTGCCAGCTACCCATCTGGTTCCCCTGTCCAGGCACCATGATCCACCAAGCTCTAGCCTAAAGGACTTCAAGTCCCTTGCCTGAAGCTGATGGAAAAGAAAAGAAAAAGGAAGGTGGAAGCCTGGAGCCGACCTAGACAGACTGAAGGGCTGAGGGCAAGGCTTTTCCTCTCCTTAGGCCTTTGTTTTGCCACCAACACAGGGCAGGTTAGGCTTAGGTGTCCCCTCCTGGAACATGGCACAAACTAAGCCATGGTAAGAAAATGAGGCTCTCTGAAGAGAAATTCAGTCCTGATACGACCCCCTGACTTGCGGTCAGGCTGACAGTGGCACTAGAAATGGAGAGGATCTGACGTCTGCCTTGGGGATTGAAGGCCCTGGGGAACTAAGGCCCACCGAAAACTGGAGAGGCAGCTGCACAGGGAGAGAAGCCACCAGGGGGACTTTGTGTGGGAAGCCACAAGAGCCAAGAGAGTGCCTCTGGGCTCTGGGTGCATGTGTGCTCTTGCCCTGAGGGGCTGAGTAAGAACTTTCCTGGTTTTACCTTTCTGAAGAGGCACAGTATGGACATTCCATGTGTGAAAGTGCTGGATGATGTCGGAAAACCCTTCCAGCTCTGCTGCTGAGGAAGCCCATGAACTGCACCTTGATCTGGGGGCCAATGCTCGAAGCCCAAACGCTGAGAATTCCAGACACTAAGCTACCCAGAGCTCCCTCCTGCAGGAGCCTTGGGGGCCACCCTTGCTCAAGCCATCCTCCCTTGACCTGGTCTGAACACAGGCTCCGCTTCCTTTGCCAGCTCACCTACCCCCCGCCGCCCCTTCTGCGCAGGCGGCTGGGAGCACCTGCGCCCTCACCTCCCCCTAACAGTGCGGGAGGGTCAGGAAGCCTGGTATGCTTCAGGGGGGCAACGCCTCCAGAATTCCCAGGGACACCTGTGTCCTGCCATCAAGTACTCTCCTGGGCCCTGGCAGCCACAGGGAGGTCTCAGTCACGGCCGTGGGACACCTGCCTGGGGCTGACAGGATACTTCTGCTAGCTGAGGGCCTCTGAGAGAGGGTGGGAGCCCTGGACAAAAGGTGGAAGATGATGGGTCTGAGGAATCAGGGCTGGGCTGCATGTCCAGCGCCTACTCCTTCCATCCACCACCCACACCCTTGATTTGCTACTGCCCTGTGGGTCCGGGCAGGCAGTGTCAGGCAGGGCCCTGGACGGCTGTGGAGGTACTGACATGGAGGCACCCATGTCTGGAGAAGCAGTGCTCGGGTCTGCCCAGCTCTGGGTCTCTGCCTCTTACAGTCCACCAGCCTCTGCAGGTGACAGGAAGAAAGGCAGGAGAGATCTTGGCTTCCTCCTAAAGTCAATGCCATCACGGCTTACGTTTACTGAGTGCCCACCTGTAACAGGCGCGGTTCTAAGCCCTCTGCAAACATGTGTACCATTTTATAAACCACAGCACCCCAGGGACTTCCCTGGTGGCACAGTGGTTAAAAATCCGCCTGCCAATGCAGGGGACACGGGGTCGAGCCCCGGTCCGGGAAGATCCCACATACCACGGAGCAACGAAGCCTGTGCGCCACAACTACTGACCCTGAGCTCTAGAGCCCGCGAGCCACAACTACTGAAGCCTGCGCGCCTAGAGCCCGTGCTCCGCAACAAGAGAAGCCACCGCAATGAGAAGCCCGCGCACCACAGCAAAGAGTAGCCCCTGCTTGCCGCAACTAGAGAAAGCTGCGCACAGCAACGAAGACCCGATGCAGCCAAAAATAAATAAATAAATAAATAAATAAAATTTAAATAAATAAATAAACACAGCGCCCTAAAGAATAGATACCGTATCATGCCCCATTCCTCATGGTAGACTGCGGCGGTAACTCACCCAAAGTGCACAACTAGTCTGTGCGGAGCCACTTCTGGAACTTGCCTCTACCTGAACCCCAAAGCCCGCGCCCCAGAGACGCGGCAGAGAGCAGGGTCTTCCCCGCTGGGCCACGAGCTGGGACTAAGGTGGGATGGGGGAGAGGGAAGGGAGCCACAATAAGGACAGTAGCGGTCCCATTTACCCATCACCTACTATGCGACAGGCCCTGGGCTAAGTGCGTTCGTTTATCATCTCGTTTGATCCTCAATACCACCACCTCCTGAGGCAGGCAGGATCGATGGCTCCATTCCAGAGATGAGGAAACAGGCCGGACGAGGTGCAGTAACGCGCTCCAAGATCATTCGGCTGGTCAGCGGCAGGGCTGGGACCTGAACCCAGGGCTGCCTGATGCAGGGTCTGCTCTGCACCCAGGAAGAGGAGCCTAAAGGCCCAGCTGCCCACTGCCCAGGGCACCGTCCTGCCAGCACTGCCCCAGGGTATCAGCTTTCCCTGCCCGCCTGGTCAGGCCGCCCTATGACAGCTGCCCAGCCCGGAGGAGATTAGTCAGCTGAACACACCGCCTGATGCGAGTGTCACCCAGAAAACAAAAGGCCACAGTCACTGGTTGCGGGGTGGTGGGGGGGGAGGTGCGGCAGTTGCTCTCTGGGTGGCAGTGAGGGCTGGACCCTGCCTGCTGCCCCAGACCCACGACAAGAGGCGCCGGGAGGACGAGGTCGCCCGCACATCCGCCTCATGACATGGGGGCGACTTACAGGTGCTCCTCTACCGCGTTCGAGCCCACACACTGTCCCGGGGTCTCCTCAGGAGCCTGACGATGCAGTCACTGCGAGCGGGGCGGGGCAGGCTAGGCCAGCCTGGCCTCATGTGGCCATGTGCAAAGCCCCTCCCTCACGGGCCTCAGTCTCCTTGTTGGTCCAAGGAGGCAGTCAGCTGGCTGACCTGACACCTTATGACAAGCTCTCCTCTAAGGCACCCACTCCTCTACGCTCCCAACACCCCCTCCCCCCAGGCCCCATGCTTCCTGTTCCTCCCGTCTCCATAGAAACCTCTGTCCTCTGGTCAGCAGTGGCCTGACTCCTGACTTCCTATCTCTGCTGAGGCTTCTCCTGGGTCTGCTCAGAAGCCCAGCCTGGTCTCAGGCCTGTCCCAGCCTTTGGGTGTGGAGCTTCTCCCCACAGCACAGCTCCGAGCAGCAGCTTCTTGTCACCTCACGCTCTGTCACCTTCCACATACCACACGGTACGTGAAAAGGTCACCAGAGGACGCCGCACAGGGCTCTAGCACCAACAGCAGAGCACAAATGGCTGCCCCGCAGCCTCCCGGTGGGGGACCTGGGCTAATCCTGTCACACCTGAAGGGGACAGAGTGGGAAAGGACTCACAGGCCGCGTCGACTGGGAGCCTGGGGGAGGACAAAGGATGCTACAGGGAGACACGCACAGTGGTGGCTGGCCATGCACCCCTGGTGAACAGCACCAAGTGGGGCTGCAGGTGGCCAAGCTAAGGCAGCTGCCGAGGGTGAGCAGACACGAGTGCCCCAGCTTCATCGGCGACTGGCTAGGAAGGACAGGACTCCTGGCCTCCCAGCCAGACTGTCTCACACCCTGTTAGCTTCAAGTGGAAAAGCCCATGAGCCTTGGCATCCTATATCTGCCACTGCTTTCCTGGGCTGACCAACTAACCTTTCCAAGTCTCAATTTTCTTATCTGCAAAATGGGATGAAATGACCTAGTTTAGGAGGTTTGACATAAGGGAGGTTCGGATGAGATAATGGTAGAAAGTACCTGACGGCGGCTGGCAGAGAGGAGGGGCAGGGCAGGGCAGGGCCTACGCCTACAGCAGACACCAGGGCATGCGGAGAGTGCCACCTCCTGGGGTCTGTCTCTGCCCACGGTGGGGGTGAGAACCCGGAAGGGGAAGCTGGAGTTCCCAGGATGGTCACCCCCCACCCCCTGAGGAACAGAGCCTGGCAGCCAGAGCCGCCTGGGTGTCTGCTCCTGCTGTGACGAACGACCTCTGCCCCTGGCACTAGGCCTGGCCCCCGGGGGACCCCTCTGCTTCCAGAGGTGCTCGCACAGGCCGCCCTGTGGGATTCGGCCAGAGTGCCCGTTCCACGCTGTGGACGGGCCCCTCATGCCCCTCTTCCCGGTGCAGGCTGGGAATGGTGCAATGTGGCCCCATTTCCAGCAGCCCCAGAGCCGGGGCCTGGAGTTGCTTCCCCAGGGTCTGCTGCTCAGAAGCCACCTCTGGCTGCTTTGCTCCCACGGCCCTGAGACTGAGGTCGGAGGGGAGGAGACGGGGACGGCTGGAAAGGGGGCCTGCCTGGGGCTGGTGAGGCAAGGTTCCCAGGTCTCTGTTCACTAAAAGGATCCTGCCCAAACCAAACCAAACCAAATCAGAATGCACAGTGGGGAGAGGTGGGCCAGGGCTGCATGGCAAAGGAGGCGACCAGGCCAGTCATGTTTACCTCAACAAGGTCCTGCCCTGGCTCGGGGACAGGAGCTCATACAGGAGCTCGGTCGGCCTACGCTTGCCGGTCCCTTTCCATCAGCTTCAGGAGCCTCTGACTGGGGATGGTGGTGCCCGGGCCCACCCTGATCCACCCTTCCCCAGGCCCACCCAGACAGATCCAAGAGGGAGGAAGCAGAAGGCAAGGAAGGGTTGAGGCGAGCCCCTTTGACCTGATCTGGAAGGTAGGGCGGCAGGCAGGAGGTGGGCCAGCGGGCGGGGGCTGGGGTCCCGGGGGGCAGGTGAGCCCCGGCTCTGGCTCCAGCTCTGGCTCCAGCTCCGGGCCGGCCTCCGGCTGAGCAAGTCCTAGTTTGGGGAGTGAGCTGCTGTGGCTGCTCCTCTGCCCCCTCCCCCTCGCCACCCTCCTCCCCCACGCCTGAGACAGCCGTTATGAAAATAACCCGATCGGTAAGCGACTGCACTTCCTCTCTCAGCAGGGCAAGCAGGCGGCAGTGGGCGGGCACACACACATGCACGCACGAGCCTCGCCTCCTGGCTTCTCTTCCCAAAGTCCCCAGAGGCCGGCTGAGCAACAGCTCAGTAGCCTCCCCTCCACGCGGCCCCCAGTACAGCTCAGCCCCTGCCTCAGCTCCTGGAGGGCTGTGGGGAGAAGAGGCGGGTCACCCTACACCCTCTCGCACCCACTGGACAGGTTTTCCGGGGTCTGGGGAAAGCATCTGAGACAGCTAAGCACCGGCTTCAGACAAAATAACCACAAAAATAAGTATCTATGGAGTGTTTCACAACTTACTAAGCACTTTTTCACAAGCATTGCCAGACAGGAGGCTTGTAATTCCCCTGTGCAAGTGGCATTTTGCTCCCAGCTGAACCCCCAGGGCACCTGAGGCTCATGGAGGTCCGTGACTGCCCACAGCTCAGAAGTGGCTGAGCGGAGCCTCCTGATCCTGGGTTTCCCAGCCCTGCCAAGGGGGCCTGTCAGATCCAGAAGAAAGCCAGCCCATGTCACCCCCATCCTGCCTAGAACGCCACCCCTCTGTTAACACTCCTAGCCCCTAGGATCTAGAGTGGCAGCTCTCAAACATCCTGGTCCCAGGACCCCTTTACACTCTTAAAAATTACTGAAGCTCCCCAAACGGTTTTGTTTATGGGAGTTATAGCTATTAACATTGACCATATTAGAAACTAAAACAGAAATATTTAAAATACTATTTATTCATTTGTTGAAAAACAACAGTAACTGTTAATATAAATAACATACTTTTATGAAAAATAAACTGTATCTTCTAAAACAAAAAAGTAGTGAGAAGGGTGGCATGTTTTAATTTTTGCAAATTTCTCATGTCTCGCTTAATAGAAGGCAGCTAGATTCTAATATCTGCCTTTGCAGTCAATCTGTTGTGATATGTTGTTTCGGTTGAAGTACATGAAAAAAATTCTGCCTCACGCTGACAATTAGTTAGAGAAGGAAGGAGTATTTTAATAGCCTTTTCACGCAATTATGGATATTCTTCTCTGCTACTACACCAAAATATGACAAGTGGTAGTTTCTTAAAGCTTAGTGGCTACGTGGAATCTGAACTTTTCACTGGTCTGTCTTGCATTCTGAATTTTGAAACATCAAGCATAGGTCATTGGAAAATATTGGTTTACTGAGTTAGGCAGATCTCCACACACTGGAACAAAGTTTCCAAAATTTTAATTTTCACTCAAATTTTATCAATAGCAACAAATTTTATCAATAGCAACAAATACTGATACTGTTTTTGAAGTGACAAGCTCACTTCATTCATTTTTGAGAAAACGTCTGCTAAATATCCAAATCTGAAGAGTTCTGTCTGTCGTCAGGTGTTCTTTCAAGTTTAAATGGTGTTCCTTAAAAAAAAAAAAAAAAAAAGTGACGAGTAGGGCTCGCAACTCAGTCACAAAAGTGCTTTTTCAAGACAGCCATCATAGCTCGGTTTGCAGCAAAAGTGCAGTATGTATATTTCACATTTCTTCACACAAAACTTTTAAAAAAGTGTACTCAAGGATCTAGGCTTTCGAAGATTAACATATTTACTGCATTTTTGTTGTTGTCAGTGTGAAGAATACAATGGCTACAAGTTTATGTTGGGGCCACTGCCTTTGTCTGTGCCGAGGCTCCCACCGTTGCTTTTATACAATGAGTACAAATATCAACACAGTGAGAAGGACACAAACGAGGGCAGCTCTGAAAGTATTATTACGAAAACAGTTTTGACCTCAACCATCCCCTGAAAGGGTCAAGGGCAACCCCAGGACCGTACTTTGGGAACCACTGATTCAGAATGAATTCTAAATCCTCTAGCCTAGCAAACGTGGCTTCTGCAATGTGGCACTAACTCAGCTTCCTATGCCTTGATACAACCCTTGGTGCTAACCAAGGCAACTTATTCTCTGCCCCCTAATCTGGCTGAGCCCAAGCTCACTGCTGTGTCCTTGCACATGGCATACCTTCTGCCTGGAATACCGGCCTCCTTCCTCACCTCGTATCAAAATCCCACCTGCTCACAGCTGCCGCAGCCAAGAGTACCTCACTCTCACTGATGACTCCACACCACCCATCTGGCTCCTCTGCCATGGGACCCCTGGAAGTCCTGATTCTCTCAAATCCATGTGCCTCATTCCTCCCACCCACCAGACAAGCTCCTGGGGGGCCAGGGGCCAGATCTAGTGCCTCTGGGCAGCCCAGCACGGTGTCTGGCAGTGAGTCCAGTGTTTACTGCTGATCGGCTGAGGAGGAAGGAACAGGGAATTCCATCGGGGAGGGACCAGAGCCGTAAGGGGAAGAGAAGGGCTTCCTCCACCTCGGGTACCGCACCCGAGGGCTGACCACAAGGCCCAGGCTACTTCTCTTTGCTGGGCACAGGGGGATGGCAGCAGCCTTTGTTTTAGCAGTTGCCTTCCTCTCCTCTCCGGAGGACCCAGAGAGTGATAGCTGAGGCTTCTTTCCGGGCTGGGTACCACTGCCCACTCCATGTTCTCCAAGGCTTTCCTTATGAAACCTGGCAACAGGGTTTGGTGACATGAAGTCACAGATGAAGATGTGGGCAAGGAGGGGAGAGAAGCGGCTGCCTCAGATGCCGGAGGGGGGCCAGGCCAGGACCCCAGCTCTGAGCTCCGTGCTGAAACATACCCAGTCTCTCTCTCCTTCTATCCTGAGTCCCTGTCTCAGGGTCTGGCTCCTGGTAGGCCCTGGAGAAATGCTTGTGGAATTAATGACTGACTCATGCCTTTAGAGACTCCCCTCCAAACCATCCTCCCACTGCCACCAGAATTCATCCTGAAGTGTCCACGTATCCTTCAATGGCTCTCTACTGTCAGGGAACAGAATGCAAAGACCTGGGTCTGGCAGTCAACAGGCTTCTCGGCCTCCTCTCCCATCTCGCTTTCATATTTTTTGCATTTTACTTGACAAATACATAACTCACTCTGTGCCAGACACCGTCCTAAGTGTTTTACAAATACTAACTCATTTCATTTCATAAAAAGTAATAGTAGTATTATCCCCATTTTACACATCAGAAAACCGAGGCACAAAGAGATTAAACAACTGGGCTGTGATCACGCAGCTAGTAAGTGGCAGGGCTGGGATCCCAACCTAGGAGTCTGCTCCGGGTCTGTGCTCTCAACCCCTCACTCTACCTCTAGATGCTTCTGTCAAGCAACGCACAGGGGTCTCTTCCTGCCTGTTTGCGTGGCACCTGACAGTCTCTCTGCCTGGAACACCATTCTCTTCTTCTGCTCAGTGAACTCTCCTTCATCTTTTTCCTCTCATCTTTTCAGAGCTGGCTCAGATATCGGCTCTGCCGGAAAGTTCTCCCCAGCCTCCTCTCCCGGGCGCTAGCTGCTCCCACGCTCAGGCCCTCTCTTGGTTGTTCTGGGCCATCAGCGCTGGTCTGCAGCTTGGTATCCCCCATCAGACCGTGCGCCCCTGGGACCATGTGTTACTCGTAATTGCATCCCCAGGGTCTAGAAGTGCTGGATGTGGTTTGAAGAGTGAATGGAGGGAAAAGTGAACGGTCCAGGCTCAGCCTCAAGGATCACGCTGAGAGCAAAGGGTTTTGGGCCAGTGCTGTGACCCAGTGGCTGGCCAGTTCTGGAGGCCTTCCTGCCAGCCTTGGGTGGACAAGTAGCTGGTGTGGGCTGAGCTCCTGTGTCTCAGAGGCACATAGTGAAATCGATCCCAGATGGGAATGCCGATATGTCTCCCTCTGAGTCTCCCAACACCTTGTTGGGAGCGTTACGAAGGCCCTGCTGGCCCTCACGTCCCTCTTCTCTTATGACTGGTCCCTCCTGTTGCCTTCTCCTGTGTCTGCAGCAGGCTCCCATTCCCCGTCTGCCAGGAGCAGCATTCCCCCGTATCCCTCATTCAAAATTTAACTCCCCCTCTGACTCTTCTCACCAAGTTGCTCCCTCCTCCATCTACTAGAAGATCTTCTTAGAATCAGCTGTCAGCCCCCAGGGCCCCACTCGGCCTCCCAGGCTTCATGCACTCCACAAAGGGTTTTGTTTTTTGTTTTTTTCCTGCCTCGAAGACAGAAAATGTGCCTCCAATCTCCCTGAGAGGTCACAGGGGTCAAAGGTGCTTTCCAAGGACTTGGACTCAAAGGTCCAGAGGTGTCCTGCCTCTGACCGGCTATGCAACCTCAAGCTGAGTCTCTTACCCTGGCTGGGCCTCAATTTCCTCATCAGATTAATGGGGATAATACCACCTTGTCTTCCTCATGGGATATTGCAGGCTTGAAAGAGAAAGTGTTCATGGTAACCCATTCCTCAGTTTACCAAAACTTTAAAGACAGAAAACTAACTCCAGAGGCCTAAAAATTAGGACAACCACTTTAGTGCACAATTTGGCTACAACTATCTAAGCTGAAGACACACTGCTCTGTAACCAAGCACTGGTGGACAGAATACACGAGGAGCCGTGTCCCAGCACAGTCTCTGAAGGATTACTTGCAATGGCAAAAAAACTACCAACAACCTAAATGTCCATCAACAATTACAAAAAGGAATGGTATATGTCAGTTAAATCTCTAAAACAACGTGGAGGGAAAAACCTAAATTCAGAACACGTACAATATACCATTTAACTCAAGGGCAAAGCCATACAAAACAGTACTATGTGTTACTATGGATGCATACATACATACATAGGAAAAAAAAATCTTAAAACAGGCATGAGAATATAAACACCCAAATAAGGATTGTCGTTTCTTCTGGGGAGGGAGACAAGGAGGCCTCCATCTCTAAGGCAAATATGGCATAATGGTAAGATCTGACCAAGCTAAGGGGTAGGTGTTAACGTTATTCTGTATACTTTCCTCATGGCAAATACTTAATGCTTTTCAAAAGATTTTTAAGTATTAAAAAAAAAAAAAGGCCCCC
This sequence comes from Physeter macrocephalus, assembly GCF_002837175.3. Classification (NCBI taxonomy): domain Eukaryota; kingdom Metazoa; phylum Chordata; class Mammalia; order Artiodactyla; family Physeteridae; genus Physeter; species Physeter macrocephalus. The sequence continues at coordinate 73,207 of NW_021145360.1, read as the reverse complement.
AGAGGGAGAACAGCTTCCGGGGGTTGCCCTGGGTCTTCCATGGGTGGATTTCAGCAGTGGCATGGAGCCCCAAGTATTCCTTACACTGTCTCCTGGTAGGAACCCCATATCTGTGGAGCCGGAAGGAGGGTCTCACCCGAAAGGATGCCTTTCAGAGGAGGGTGAGTGGCTGACAGGTTGCGTCAGTGGGGTGTCTGCGTGGGCTAGGGCCCCCTTTCACAACCACCTCCGCCCCAGTAAAATGTCAGCAAGCTGGGGAAGGGGGGCGGAGAGACAGGCAAGCTGTTAACCCGCGAGATGCTGCGGCGTGGGCAGTGCAGGCCCAGGCTCCTAGACAGCTATTTTGGTTCAGCCCTGGCAGGGGAGAGGCCTCTATGTGGGAGCTCTGAACTGGCGCTAGGCCAGGTGCAAGCAGTGGGGAGGTCTCTACAGTGGAGGGAGAGAGCTCGGGGGGCCCTCCCTCTCTCTTCAGACCTCTCACCGTGAGGCCCGGTGTGCTGTGCTCTCCTCAACACCTCTCCCCAGGCCACAGGCCACCCACTGACTCCAGGGTGATATCTGGAGCTCCTATGAACACGTCCCTTGAGTCGTCTGCTCCCTGCACTTTGAAAGCAAGATGAAAGGTCCCAGACTTGCTCCTCCACTCCAGATCCAGCCAGGGAGCCACATGACATCCTCCTTACAACCCGAGTCTCCCTACCCAAGGGTCTCCACTGGACCGCCGCCCCCCCGCCACCGCTCAGCCTTGCTCCCCCTGAGGCTAGGATCCTGGTGGCAGTTCTCCCTTGGGGTTGGGGCACAGATCATTTCAAGGGCCTCACTTTACTCCCACACAAGACAAAGATCTCTCAATTTCAAGGGGTTCAAGCACTTAAACCCCTTCTTAGGCTCTACCAGTTTGGTGATGGGAAAATAAAAGAATAGAAGAAAGGAGTGCTAGTAAGTAGGGCAGCCTGGCGTTATGAAAAGATACTTGGGTTTGGGCTCCAGCGTAAGCTGCATGATCCTGGGCCAGGCCCCTGACCTCGCTGAGCCTTGGTGTCTCATCTGTAAAATGGGAATAAAATCAACTACAAGGTTGTTCAGAGGATTACATGAAATTGATGGATTTACAAGCTTCTGGCAACCGTTAATGGCCAGAGAAAGATGAGCTGGCATGGCACATCCCCTGCATCCAGATGAGTGTAAGAGGGGTGGCAGGTGGCAGTGCTCATCTCCTCGGCCTCTCCCTCCTCTACCCTCTACCTGGGCCACAGGGCCCTCGGTCTCATCAAACCTGCTCTGCACCACCTAACCATGCCTCTGGTGTCTCAGCTGAGGAAGGGGGCATATGAGGAAAGACGGCAGAATGATAGCGCCTCAAGGGCATCTGGTCACTGCTCTGGCCTGCCCTCTTCCACCTGAAACTGCCTTCCAAGACTCCCACCTGTGACTGGAGTGCCAGGCAGGCCCGGTGCTGAGAACCGTGGGGTGGGAAGCCACACGGCAGCCCTATGTGAGGATGATATCCTAAGGGTATCAGGGGCTCCCACACATGAAGCACAGAGGAAGCAGTTCAGGGGGGCAAGAAATGAATGCCTGGCATCACCCAGAGGTGCACTCTGCTAGTCTCGCCCAGGAGTGAGGGGAGACCGTGAGCCTGGATGCAGGTGCAGGGCTTGCCCCCTCCTGCCCACGCTGCCCCGCCCCCCATGCCGACCTAGAGAATTACTCAGGTGGTGGCGGGGGGAGGGGAGGCGGAGGGCAGGTTGGAATGTGCCGGATGAGGATTTCTCAGAAAGCAGGGAAGCCTTTGCGGTCCTGTGATGTGGTACAAACGGACCCGCTCCTGGAGTTAGGGGATTGGCACTGAAGTCCCAGATAAGCCCTAGTTAGCTGTGAGACCTCAGCCCAGTCAAAGTCAATGCACTGGACCTCAATCTTCAGAGAGGGGGAGGGGTCGGGCCAGGTGACGTGGAAGCTCACGCCCAGCCTGCCTTCTGCCGCAGCCAGAGCGTCAGGTAGCTCAGCAGCGGGGGTCTGTGCGGGTCCACCCACAGCAGGCCTGTGGTACAAGTGGACGGACGGCAGCAAAGGGACTCTCCCCTCTCACGGCCCCACCGTGGCAGCTGTCGCCCCCTTGTGTCGCTCTAGCGACACCACAGGGCAAGTTTCCAGTCAGCTCCTGGACCTGGAAACTCTCTCGCCTTTGTCGGGGGACAGGGACCCAACCTCTGTTTCTCCTAGGGACCAGCACAGGCCAAGCCTCGGGGCCAGCGTGCCCACTCGGCTCCCCCTCTGCTCGGGGGGCGACTGGTGAATTCTGGAGAGGGCTCTAGGAAGCGGCAGAGGCAGGCCTGTTTCCTCCTCTCCCAGGGTCACTCAGTCCTTCCTCGGTCCTTGCCTGGGAGGACACCCACTCTCGTGCTCTCTTTTGCCAACTGAGAGTCCCGGGCGGCTCCGCATCCTGAGACTTGACCTTTTTGGAGGACGGCACAGAGAACAAATGACGAGCTGCCCGCCCCCTCCCCTGGCCTGTAAGCCAGAGCTGCGGGCGGGTGTGTGGCAGCAGAGGGGAGAGCACGGGCTCTCACCCCAGGTCCCGGCCTGGCTGGCTCCACACTGGCACACGATGTTGCGTGGGGAACAGGCAGAGCGAGGTGAGCCGATGCACGGCTTAGTCACCGAGGCCCTTTTTTCTTCCCAAACCTGTGGGAACCCAGGGACTCTGGCTTACACCTGCCTCCCTTGGCCACCTGGGCAGCTCCCAGAATTAGCCTGAGCAAGACAAACCACTCAAAGAGGCACCTTTTGCTCCCAGACATCCCAGCACCACAGCCCAGATTCTTGCCTCCGAACGTGAGGCATCCCTCAACACGCCCCTTCCTGGTCATTGCAAACTCAACCCAGACCGGCGCCGCCTCTGCTCAGGCTGCCCGGCGGGCACGCTCTGCCATCCTGGACTTCAGGATCACGCTCACCTGGCCCCACGTGGCATCACCTCTAAGTGGGACCTATTGTCTAAAACTTGTCCCACAGGTGCGTTTTCTGCCCTCTAGGAATGAATGACTTTAAGCACTAACGAAGGGCAGGGGTGGCAAAGCCAACGCTCAGGCTCCCAGGAGCTCTGCAGGCTGAGGAGCCTTCCGTCTAGATGTGTGAAGTGCCAGGTAATTTCTGATGCCCCTCGGGTGCAAAACCAGTTAATCCACAAGCTGCGTGACCTGCCCGGGTCGGGCTGCTCGGACAGGGCCAGAGGATGAGGGGGTCCTCTCCGGGTGGGCCCTGGAAGAGGAGGAGGAGGCAGAGTCAACTTCCCTCCCACTTCTGACTGACCACCCCTCAAGGCCAATAGAATCTGGACAGTAAGGACAGAGGAAACCCAGATGCCCTGGGGAGGGCAGAACCTATACCTCCTCATGTGGGCGTGGCTGATGCTTCCCAGCAAGGACGGGCAAGGTGGAATGCAGCTGGGGAGGAGCATGGCTCAGCCGTGTGCCCTACTGGGCTAAATAAAAAAGGGGAGACTGCAAACTGCTCCCCAGAGTCCAGAGGGCGAACCAGACGTGGGAGGCTGCAGTGGGCTCTAAGAAAAAGCCTCTTTAAGGAAGATGCCAAAGAGGCTGCCATTCACAGACCATTCTACCAGACCAGACCAGGGATGGCAAACATGTGGCCCATGTACCATCACTACACCTCCCAAGCGCACAGCAGAGAGGGCTAGTCGATTCTAGAACTCTACCATTGAGCCAAGATCCGAATGCAGAAGTCTCAATACAGCTTCCGCAGCCACCACCAATCTATTTGTTATCCTCCCTTCCAGCCACTGTCTGTTTGCCTCGCAGGTTCCTCAGCCCCAAGGCCTGAAGTGTGTATGGCTGGTGGTGGGGGAGGGAAGGGGAGGGGAGCAGGAAGGGGGAAATTCAGAGGGTGGATGCCCAATGAGCAGCAAGAGCCGGACTGAGAATGAGCTTGGAGCCTGGGGAAAGACGGAGGGCTAGGTTCAGCTGAGGCACTGGGGAGTTTTGAGACTGGCAACTCGCAAAGGTGGCAGGACCAAGTAAACAGCGTTAAAGGGACGGAGCCAAGGCGGTGCACTATTCCAAATATCTGTCCCCCCAGCCTCCAGTCAAAGCAACGGGAAGCAGGTCAGCCCCGTGAACATCTGATTCTCCAAACGCCCAGGCTTGTCAGGCAGAAGTCTACCCCACTGCCCTCTCCCTGACTCTACTGGGTTTTCCAAATGCATTCATTTCTGTGTGCCCCAATGCCCCGGCACAATGCAACTATGCAGGGGAGACTCCTTACACACTTCCGGAGGTGCTGTTTGATTTTCTTCTCATTAAGACATCCTGTCAGATCACTTACCATCCCCAGAGTGAATGTAATACTGTGGTTCTCAAACTTGGTAGCACCTTAGAAACACTTGGGAAGCTTTATAAAATGCCCAGCCCCGGGACTTCCCTGGTGGCACAGTGGTTAAGAATCTGCCTGCCAGTGCAGGGGACATGGGTTCGAGCCCTGGTCCGGGAAGATCCCACATGCTGCGGAGCAACAAAGCCTGTGCACCACAAGTACTGAGCCTGTGCTCTACAGCCCAAGAGCCACAACTACTGAGCCTGAGAGCCAAAGCTACTGAGGCCTGCGCGCCTAGAGCCCGTGATCCGCCACAAGAAAAGCTACCGCAATGAGAAGCCTGCGCACCGCAACGAAGAGTAGCCCCTGCTCGGCGTTAACTAGAGAAAGCGCATGCGCAGCAACGAAGACCCAACGCAGCCAAAAATAAAATAAACAAATAAAATATTTTTTTTTTTTTTAAAGAGGGGTTTTCCCTGGTGGCGCAGCGTTAAGAATCTGCCTGCCAATGCAGGGGACATGGGTTCGAGCCCTGGTCAGGGAAGATCCCACATGCTGCGGAGCAACAAAGCACTACTGAAGCCCGCGGGCCTAAAGCCTGTGCTCCGCAACAAGAGAAGCCACCGCAATGAGAAGCCCGCGCACCGCAAAGAAGAGTAGCTCCAGCTCACCGCAACTAGAGAAAGCCTGCGTGCAGCAACAAAGACCCAACGCAGCCAAAAAAAAAAAAAAAAAAAAAAAAAATTCCCAGCCCCATCTCCAGACCTGATGAGTCAGACATGCCAAGGGTAAGATCTAGGAATCTGTAGTTCCTAAAACACCCGAGGTCACTGTGATGTTCTGTTTGGGAACCTGGTACAGAGAAAAGGATGTGGGTTTTGGAATCAGACTAGAGTTCAAACTCTATCTCTGCCTCTTACTTGCTATGTGACTCTGGGCAAACTACTCATCTCTTTGAGCCTGTGTTCTTCTCGTCTATAAAAATGGAGAAATAACATCTGTCCTGATTATTTTAGAGAATTATGTAAAGGTACTTGCTGTTTTCTTACTTCTTATCCTTCCTCCTGAATGTGTCTGAGATTCACTGCTACATGCACAAACCTGTGCCCTTCACAAGGGGCAACAACCAGAGGTCAGAAGAGCCCAACACTTGGTACCCTGTGGGCAGGGACAGGAAGCCTCTGGCGGAGCCCCTCCCTCCCCCTCACAAGCCTGTGAACACTGGAGGCTACATCCTGCAGAGCTGGGTGTAAACTGCTCCGGCATGCAGGGCTGTGGGTGACAAAACAGAGGTACGAGAAGCTTTGTTCCCTGCCCCGTTTTATGTGGCATTGAAGCCTGCCTGGTTTCACAAGGGCTTACAGAGCTCCATCTGCCAGTGTGAGGATCCAGTCTTTGTGCATGGCAACACAGTGCAGGCACAAAGAGCAGGGCCCTGCTTAGGGTAGGGCAGGCAGAGGGCACAGGTCAGCATTACAGGGATGCCAACTTGTACAGAAAAACACTACCCATGTTATTGGTTGGTGAGGTCAACCCAGGGAAGGGACAGGACAAAGCTCGGGGGGTCAATTGCCATGAAGCCTGGACAACTGAAGAAAAGTGAGAGGGAGGCCCTGGGTAGACTCCAGGAGGTCAGAGTCCAGTCTGAGTTGGCTCTGGGGTCCTGAGCTGATTGGCTGCAAGCTCCGTGGCCACTGTAGAAGGACAGGGTAAGTCAGGGAGAAGCCCAGGGAGCCAGGTGGAGTCCTCATGGGGCTCCATCTCCCCTCACCTTCTACCAGAGCTGCACTGGCAGGAAGCGGCTCCCAGCCAACACCAGCACACATGCCACGGGTTGCCTGCACTCAATCTTTCCACACCCTCCCCACAGTTCCTCACCAGAGTCCTGGTCAAAGCCCTGTCACAGGCACAAGATGGTGACATTTGGCGTGCTGGGGGAGAGGCCAAGATAGAGCTTGAAGAGTCAGCACCCCATCCCTTTCCCAGCAGGGCTAGACGGGGGTAGGGGGAGATATGCCTACTGCCTAGCAGAGCAGAGATTGAGGTCTCCCTGCTAATTAAGAGCAGTGTAAAACAGGTGGCCAGAACCCCCAACCCCAAGGAGAAGCTGAAAATGCTGAGCGATTAAGTCTGTGACCAGTGCTCCGGGACAGGCATGGGTCGTAACAGTAGTATCAACGAGGCCATGTTCTGCGGATGTCACGCAGTGGTGGTAGGCAACCCGGCCACACCGAGGACCAGAGTGGCGACGTGACCGCCCACCTCCCTGGGGCCAGGAGGCTCAAAGGGGGCCCTGTTCCATCAGTGCCAAGAAGGGGATCGTGACCAGTCATGGGGGCCCTACCTGCTGGTGCCAGGGGGTTAGGTGATTCTGTCTCCCTGCTGGAGAGTTGGAAGCCGCCCCTGCCTCGGTACCACAGAGGAGGCGCGCTAAGCTGCCGGTGCCAGGGAATGACCCCCACTCGGTGCCAGTGCCCGGATGCTGGGGGATGACCCCCCACGCAGAGCCAACGCCAAGACAACCCGGATCGCCGGTGCCACCCCACTCAGTGTCAGTACCAGGTGGCCGAGGGATGCCTCCCGCCGCCGCCGCCGCGCTCACCTGTGCCCGAAGAGACGCAGCCCTGGGAAACGCCGCTTGCTGAGACGCCGGGGCGCCTTGTCCGGCTCGGGACCGGCGTCGTGCTCGCAGCCGCTGGACGAGGCGGAGGCCGACTCGGAGTCGCTGCTCCGGGCCTCGGGGCTGCCGTCCCGCGGCTCCATCCGGCCCTAGCCCCGGCCGGCGGCGGGCCCGCGGAAGACGCCCATGCCGGGCCGGCGGCCGGGGCTTAGCACGCCGGCTTCTCGCCGCCCGCCGCGGCCATGGCGCGCGCTCGCTCCGCCCGCCCCGCGCCGCGCGCCCCCGCGCTCCACGCCCAGGTGCTGGGGAAGCAGCCGCCGTCGCCGCTCCAGGAAGTGCCGCCAGCTGCGGCCGCAGGACCCCGCATAGCTGGCCGGGCCGCTGCCTGCCCGCCGCCGAGCACGCCCCCTCGGCTACGCCGTGGCACCGGCCCGCCGCGCCCTCTGCCGGCCGCCGGCCGAGCCGCAACCCGCCTGGGCCGCCAGAGGGGGCGGGGTCGAGAGGGGGCGGGGCAACGGAGCCCCGCCCATAGCCCCAGCTGGTCCGCCTCCCGGATCAGAATAGAATCTCCAGTCCGACACAGCCGCCCTGAGCGCACCCAGGCACACGCAACTTTTTTTTCTTCCTCTTAGCCCCGTCTCCCCGCACCAAACAACCTACATACTCACAAGTGAACACTCGCGAGGGTGGCTATCACCACCTCCCCTCCCACATCTACAAGGAATAGACACCTCTCTCGCACACCCCGTGCCCGTCACAGCCACTCATACAATCTCCACTTCTACCCGCTTCGCTCTCCCAAATCACGTCCTCGGGAACAAAAGTCACACAGTGCTCCCCATACGCACAGAACAGACACGCCTCTCACACAATTATGCTCACTCATTACACAAACTAACACTTCCCACACCAGCCTCTCACACTCAGAAATGTATACCAGGACCAAAGTCACTTAGTGACCCTCACACACACCAACAACACGTTTCTCATTCAAATTCATCTTTCTAAATCCAAAGCTGTTTGTAATCCTTTCACACTCCTAACACATAGCACTTTCCCAACACAATATCCAACGGAACCTGTAAATCTCTTACACTGCAGGAATCACCTGCACACCTCTTACATACTCATAAATACATACACAAAAGCAAGGACCACACTCTCATTCCCCAACATCCATGCCCTCAGTGAACATATACGTCTTTCTCCTATACCCAAATATAACCCAGGACAACGGTTACATGTTGCCACATCCCTCTTACATATACCTCACCCACCCCGAAATATACCTCGCAGCCACACACAAACACACCCCCATGGGCAGCAAAGGTTGTCCCCCTCAAGAGATGAGGACAGCAAGTGGAACCAGAGCAGTCGCCTGTGGTGGCACAGCCAGTACACATGCTTGGGAATCAGCAGCTTGGGGGCAGCCTCTGATAGCCCCTGCAGGGCTGACAAAAGGAGGCCAGGAAGCTGGAGAGTATGGTCTTCTCCCTCCAAACCCTGCCACCCTGATGCCCATATCAGCTGCCTGCTGTTTCTGTTAGCGCTCCTGCCACATCCTGTGTCACTTCACTTTCACCCTCTCTGGGATTCTGGCAGTCCCTTTTCCAGCCTCAGCCTGCCACACATAGCCAGTGCTGGGAGCTGTGACATGTGAGCAAGCCTGCCGTTTTAAAAAATAGCCAGCATCCAGAAGCTCAGAACCTTCTCCCAGCTTCCTTCAAGTTTCCTCTAGGCCTGGAGACCAGGGGAATGGGGCAGCAGCCCTCCCACCAGCTGCAGGTGCCAGGGTGGTAGTGAAATCTGCAAGTGGGCCGGACACGGTCCTCCTGGGGTGCGTGGGTCCCTTTGGGAAAGTTTCGCAATGCTTCTGACACCAAGCTCTGAGGGAGGAGACCAGAGGCTACTGAAGACCCCACTGAGTCTGCACAAGGCACCCAATGCCACAGTCCTGTGGGGACTTCTCTCTCCAGACCCCCCCGTGGTTAGCTCCCTCGACTCTTGGCCTTCTGCAAGCTCAGGCCCCACCACACTGCCCCAGCAATTCAAACATCAGAGCCCCTCTCACCCTGCCAAGAGCCCCTTTGCCCTTTTCTGCACCTCTGCAGAGCCACTGGACACAGGGAGGGGCCTAACCCCACTTCTGTCACTCCCCCAACCCCAGATAAAAGACTCATGGAGGGATTGAGGGCCAGAGGCCCCTGTGCCCATTTTGCAGCCACCCGAGTACCTACTGTGACTGGGGGGCCTCAGCTGGGATCTGTGGCACGTCCCAGGAGCGGTAGCGCCACATCTGCCTCAGTGCCCCGGGCCGCTCTCCTTTTTCTGTCTCCAGAACCTCCGCGGGCCCAGAGCTGCAGCCTCATCGCAGCCTCCCCCGGTACTGTGGCCGGCCCCCAGTGTGCTCATCCTGCCCAGCGACTCTCTTCCTCTTTCGGCACTTCCTGACCAGGGGGCCCTGCGAGAGGCCGGCCGGCTGCCCCGTCGAGGACCATAGGCCTCGTAGGCGCCTTCCGCTGGCCAGGGCAGGAGGCTGGCTGGGAAGAGGAGCTGCCCCGGAGGGCAAGAGGCAGGTGAGGACAAGCCCAGCCCAGCAGCCAGGAGACAGCACCAAGTCAGAGGCTGCCAGGCAGCCAGCAGGCCTGCCCGGCAGCCAGCAGGCCTGCCCAGGCTGGAATCTGAACCTGGGCCCCAGTCTGGCCTTCCTCTCCACCTAACTGCTCCGATCTTCACCTCTTGGTCCTGCTGAGGTCTCCCGCTTCCTCACAAGCTCTGGGTGCACTGGGACCGTGCCCAGCCCCCCACAGCTCTCTCTCCTGTCAGCTCTGTGAGCACCACACCGTCTAACACACGGACAGTGGCAGAGTGGAGAGAGTAACCAGAATGGAGCTAGAAGATGTGGGTGCACGTCCTGCTTCTGCCACTTACCAGCTGTGCACCCTGGATCAGGTCAGAGAGGTTTACCTCTCCAGGTCCCCTGAAATCCTTTTTGGAATAAGGTAGGCTATAAACAGATAAACTGGTGAATATGTGTGTCAGGGAGCCTTTCTGAGCCTCGGTTTTCTCATCTGTAACATGGAAGGGGGCAATAGTAATAACTGAGCTTGTGGAGTTCTAGGAGGATTCAATGAGAGGTGAAAGGGTTTACAAATGAATTCATTCAATAAATATTTATTGAGTGCCTTCTATCTGTGCATCGGGCACTGTATCAGACTAGATAGCAGTGTGCAAGGAACCAGCGCTCTAACATTATGTTGCTTAGATTCTATTCTAAACAAATAATATATGAAATAATGTCCGGTAATGAGATGAGATGAGCTATAGAGAAAAATAAAGCCAAGGCGAAGGGGCAAGAGGATGATGACAGCGATGTTACTTAGGTTAGGGGGACTGGGGAAGGCCTCCTGAGGTGATATGTGAGAACACACCTGAATGAATTGAGAGAGCAAATTATGTGACAATCTGGGAGAACAGCAGTCCAGGTGGAAGGAACAGTAAGAGCAAAGGCCCTTTGAGTAGGAATGTACTTGATGTGTCTAAAGAATAGCCAAAAGGCCACACTGGGTGGACTTTGAGGCCATCGTGAGGATTTGGTAAATAAATAGTAAGGCATACACTCGCTCTTTATTATTAGGGTTGGTTCTGGGATGGAAATCATACCCTCCTTAAGCACTCTTTAATCATGCTGCTCTATAATTAGTTCTTTAGCTCTGTATGTGTTTGTTACCCCAGAAAGATTGTAAATTTCTCGAGGACAGAAAGGGTGTTAATTCAGTTCAGTTCAATAAACGTTTATGCTATAGAACCTGCAGACACAGGAATGTACACGATGCCATCCCAGCCCTTAGAAACCTCCATCTGGTGCTGTAATCACCTTTGTGTCCCTCATGACTGGAACATAATATTTCTCAATAACTATTTGCTTAATAAATCAAGCTATGTCATGACTAATTAATACTTGGTAATAATAAAAAATAGCTAATATTTCTTGGATATTTCTGTGCCAGAAAACTTTGAATTCCTGTGACAATCCTATGACATAGATCTTGTTATTTTCCTCCTTTTACAGATGGAGAAACTAAGGCACAGAGCGGCTAAGCTCATTTGTCCAAGGTTACCCAGCCTGTAAGTGGTAGAAATAAGAATTTCACCCCAGAGTCTGTGCCTGTAAATAAGACATCCTATTGCCCCTCTAGGATTGGGGACATAGCCAGGTGATGCCGCTGAAGCTTGGCAGCCCCTTTCCCAGTGGTTCTCCCTCCAGCCCATCACCCTGCCTCAAGGCAGGTCCTGTGTGCTGTGGCCCAGCAGAGACTCTGCCAGGCAGGCCAAGATCTATTCTAGAAGGAGGCTGTTGCAGGGCCCTGTCCTCCTCTCCCAGGGATTCTGCAAGTAGCTTGAACAGTTAAACAGAGGAAATGGGGCTGGGCTTGTTTTCAGTCTGAGGCTTCTGGCAGCCCTGGAGTAGCAGAGAGCAGGAAATGTGACGCCTGGAGGGGAAGCTGGGCAGGCTGGAGGCTCTGAGAGGCAGAGCAGTCCTAGCTGTGGGACCACGGTCCCCTTGGGCTTGTACTCACTGAAGCTGTCAATACTTTGCAGGTGGGGTGGGGAGGACAAGGCTGGAAGGGACAGGTGCACAGGGCTGGGGAAGAGGCCCTCATCAGTTCCTAGGACAATGTGTGCCAGCACTGGGGAGCTGGGGACCCCTCAGAATCCACCCAGATACACACAGGAAGAGGAATCTGGGTAAGAAAATTATTCTGGGCTTTTTTGAGGTCCCAGAGGGTGAGGTGTTCTACTTTCTGTGGCCTGGATGAGCAAGTGGGAGCTGGGGAAAAGAAATGTACCAGGGCACCAAACACTTAACCCACGATCTGGACAGCCACTGCTCTCACAACCAGCCAAGCCAACCTCCTTGGCCTGACCTTCAAGACTCCTTGTGTTCTGGTTCCTTTCTTTTTTGCCTCTTCGTCCAAGCTTTCCCTGCAGAGATTTTCTCTCAGCTCACACCATGCTGGTGCCTGCCTCACAGTAAGTACTCAATAAACGTTTCTTCCCTCTTTCTTCACACTTCTTTTAACATGCTGCCCTCACCCCTGCCATTTCATTCTGTTTATGCTGCTCTCCTTGCCCTGTCTGCGCATAAAGCTTGGCCCATCAAAATCTCCATCTTTCAAAACCCCAGCCCAAAGAGCAAAAGTGGGAAGGTGGAAAGAGTTGGTTCAAACCCCAGCCCTTGCTGTGTGATGCTGGGCAAATCACTTAATATCTCTGGGTTGGATCAGATGATTTCTAAGATCTTGTCTAGCTCTGACAGTTTCATTTGAATCTCCTTCCCTGATCTCCAGGTTTTCACTCACTCATTCATTCCTATGACAAATATTTTATAAATATCAATACCTACTAAGTGTCGAATGCTGCTCCAGAGCTAGCACTCCCATCCCACTGATGTGTCTCTGACACTCACCTTTGTTCCCCCCAAATATTCCTCTATTATGTGACCTTTTATGCATATTAGTCTTGTCTCCTTGCAAGATTCTTGAACCCAGTGTAGCTCCTAGCTCTGTGCTGGGTGCACAGTATGTGCTTAGTAACTTCGTATGGAAGTCGAAATGAGCTGAATATAGCTGTCCAACAAGCAGAGCAGAGGGAGGGGGGCTGGCTTCCCGTTTGCATGAGTGGCTGTGGTGAGACATGAGGGAGTTTTGGAGCCCATGTCCCTTCCCAGCAGCTAAGCCTGTGATCCAGGTACCTGCGGGGAGCCCTTGGGAGCAACCTAGAGCCTAAAAGCACCTGCTGATCTTGGCCCCTGCCCAGGTTCTGGGCCTCTACCCCCACAGAGGAGACAGATGTACCTGAGCTGGGTTGCAGGTGCTGCTAGCTAGTGACAGATGGAAATTTGATTAGGCTCCTTCTGGGTAGCCTCATTAAAGTCACGTGTGGGAGGAAATCTGGAGGAGGGCTGGGGACCCTTTCCCACTGGGGCAAGAGAGCTGTGGGTAGAGCACAGGCAGCTCCGCAGTCAAGTGTGGTCCCTCAAACCATGATCGCTCTTGGAAACTGCCTTTGGCACCTTCCAGGTCCCCAGGCTGGAGGGGAGAGGAGCTTGGGTGTCTGTCCCCTTGCTCGGGGTCAGCTAGAGCTGCCCTGAGGAGCTTCCTGCTGCTTCCGGCCTGGACTGCAGCACCAAGCTCCCAGGGCAAGATCAGCAGGTCTCCTGCCCTTCAAGCCTCCCATCCCCATCTGTTGGATCACAAGCCCTGATTGCAGAACCACCTTCCAGCCCTCACACCCTTTTGCTATTACCCCTCCCACGGATATGTGCACTTAGTACAGAGCCAAAAGAAGAGAGCCTTAAGGATGAACGTCCAGGACCTTGAAAGCCTGACAGCGGGTTTGGAGTGAAGCTGATCTGAGTCTGGATCCTGGCTCTACCAGTTACTGACTGTGGGATCTTAGCAAATTGCTTAACTTCTCTGAGGCTCAGTTTCTCATCTGTAAGATGCTGCCCAGCGATCCTCAAATCCCCCCCTACTCTATGAGTCCAGATGAGTCTTCCTTCCCCAAACACCTGTAGGCCAAGAACACTGGTTAAGCACAGTGGGGCCCAGCAGAAACCAGATCTGTTGCCGGTTCCTTCCCTACCCACTTTGTGCATCCTTAAAGACAGGTCTTCCTTAGCCTGTGCTAACCCTTGTCCTTGGGACCTGGATCCCTGGGGGCTTCTCTGTATGCCCTGCTCTGAAATGGCACCCACTGAAGCAAAAATGAGACTCCAACCCAGGCTTCCTGATGTCTTTTTAGCAGCACAGCAGAGAAGAACCTGTTCAAGTGCCTCTGCTGGAACTAGTCCTCCCAGTTCCCCTCCAAAAGGCCCAAAGGACTTATGTCCCCTGGTGCGGGAGGTGGGGGGCATGAGATGCTGAGGGGGCCTGTCTCAAGCGCCCTGGGCTAAAAGAGGCTCACATAAGACCCTCCTTCTGGAACCCCAACCCTACAATGCCACCTTCACATAAGCCTGACCCCACCTCTAGGCGCAGCCTTCCTGGCCTCTGACTCACGAGTCAGCAAGAACCTTGGGTCCCTGAGGGGAGGAAGGAGTTCCGGGCTGGGCCTGGGCCCGCGCCCTTCCCAAAGGAAGGAGAACGATAGACCCCGGCTTCCGGCTTCCTCCGGCAGCGGGCCCCCTCCTCCAGCTCCAGCTCCGCTCTCTGCCCCCGGTTTTTGCATTTTAAATTCAGGACAGAATGTGATCTCTTGGAGCTCTTTGCTTTATCCCGTTGCTATTTAAATTACAAATCGGCCCCATCTCCCTGTCACTCTTTGGTTATTTTTAGCTTCTGGTAAATAGCAGCAGGGAGAGTTGGATCAGGTGCCCCTCCCTCGAGGAGCTTGGTACCCACAGTCCCATGCCCACAGCAGGGGGCACCCTCCCCTGCCAGCTGGCACCCCCAGTCGCTTCCCCCCAGCCCCTCCGTGGGAGTGGAGGGGGCAGGGGGAGGATTGCAGCCTGGGACGTGCACACAGGCTCAGCCCTTGCTCTTACCCTTTGTTAAACTCTGCCACTCCCAGGTCTCATCAGCCATCCATCACTCAGGGCGGCGAACCTCGTTCAGGGGCCTTCCTGAACCTCTCCCCGGCCCCAACCCACAAGGAGGTCCAGCTACAGAAGGCAGAAGATCTAACTTGTGTCTCACCCACGCTACAAGTCAGGAACTTTACATCTCTTATCTTCTTTCATCTTGCCAGCCACCCTCTTGTACAGGTATAATTGTTCTCATTTTCAATAGAGGAAATGGGGTCAGAGGTGAAAGTGATTTACCCAGCTAGGAAGGGGCCGAGCTGGAATTCGAACCCAGGTTTCTCTGACCCTGAAGGCTGCATGCATGTGCATTGCACTGCCTCTCTGGGTGCAATGTATGTGCCCCTTTGCCCAATCCCACCATCAGCTGTCTTTCCCATGTGTTTGTCCCGTCCCATCTGCTGGATCAGGGGTTGGCAAACTATGGCCAATGGGCTACATATGGCCTGCTGCCTGATTTTGTATGGCTGTGAGCTAAGAATGGTCTTTACAATTTTAAATGGTTGGAAAAAAGCAAAAGAATATTTGTGACAGTAGAAATGATATGAAATTTAAAGTTCAGTGTCTATAAATAAAGTTTTACTGGAGTCCAGTCACGCTCATTGGTTTCCATATTGTCTGTGGCTGCTTTTGCACACTACGACGGTAGAGCAGAGTGACAGAGACTGTGTGACCTGCAAAGCTGGAAATATTTACTGTCTGGCCCTGGACCGAATCATACTTTTGTTGAGAGAAGAATGTTATCTCATGCTTCCATCTCACACAGTGTCTGGCCCAGGGTCAGAGCTCCAGACAGAGGTACTGATCCTCCTTCAAGGTCTTTCTAGGGCCACAGAAGCACCCAGGACAGGGAAGCCCCCTACCGGCCACACCCCAGTGATCCAGCTCACATTTTTACCCTTGCTCTCTCTCCTCCAGCTTCTCCGCAGGTGAAGTCAGTGGTTTCTGAACCTACTACTTGACTATCAAAATTACCTGGGGAGGTTTTTAAAAGTTGGCATGCCCAGGCCCAATCCCAGACTCTCTGCATTAGGATCTCCAGGAAGGGCTTTAGAAATGATTTTAAAAGAGATGCTCAGCCGATCTGGTTTGGGAACCACTGGGCTTATCTCCAGAGGTTCAAGTTCTGCATCTTCTGACTGCTCCTTTCAGACCAAATCCAGTGTCCCTTGTACCCCTGGCTTCTCCCAGGCTGGAGTCCACCCTCCAATAGTCTCTTGAGCCCAACCCTGAGCATTTAGGACTTCCTTGAGTGTCTGGGAGTTTTCCTCAGGCCCAGATGCAGACACAAGATGTCCTCCCACTTCCCTATCCCTGAGAGTTTCCACTGGCAGAGACCTGCCATCTCTCCATCCCACTAAAACAGCTGCCAGGGCTGCTTCCCGCCCACAGCAGAGTGGTGGGGTGAAGGGAACCTATTTCCCAGAAACCTCCACGTCCCTAAAAGCTCCTACTGTGCTGCTGAAAACGCCTGGCCTCACTTACGTCAGAGGCAGCCAGGCCCCAGTCCCGCCTCCGCTGCCACCCCTCGCCCTCGGATTTTTTTGCCCCCGCATTTCTGTCTAAAAGCCTTTTCTCTCTGTGAATGGCTTTCAACTGCTTTTCTTAGCAAATCCTCACAGCGGGCTGGGAGGTTTAGTTGCAAGCCAGAGCTGCATGGAACTGTGGCAAGCAGAGGATGTGGAAAGGGCCACTGTGGGCCTGGCTCTTGCCGGCCCCCAGCGGCCTGTATGAGGAAGAGCAACATTGCTCCCAAGGCTGTTGAGGATGGCAGCCACAGGGGAGGGCTGAGTTATTCCACGGGGGTCCCCTGGGCAGCCCAGGGCTCTGTCTCTTTCCCAGGGCTTCCTCTCCCCTCTACCCAGGGTGTTCTTCTTGACCTGATGCTCTGACCTGCTCTGGTCCTAAGATGGGGCTTCTGGCCTAACCGCAAGGTATGAGGAGGTGCCTCACTTGATCTGTCCAGGGTGACAGCTGGCACCCGCCCTGGTGCTTCTTCTGCAGCCCTCACACAGGTGACCCGGAGATCTCCTGATCTTTTCACAGTCAGAGAGGAGCCACAGCTTGCTGACCCTGCATCCTTAGTGACTAGAGGCCTCAAGTTTGGGCTGTGGAGGGGCCTCCATTCAGGAACCACCCTGGGGGAATCCCAGCCCTTGTGGCTATATCTCTGAGTGTGCGCGTGTGAGTGTGCGCGTGGAGTGTGCGCGTGTGAGTGTGCGCACACAGCATCTTCTATCTCAGCCTTTTGATTACTCTCTGCCCCCATCCCTCTAAGCCTCTACCCCGCTCTGGCACTCTGGCTTCCTTGTCATCTCCAGATGCTCTTCGTTCCTGACCTTGGGTCACCCTCTTATGTCATAGGTGAAGAACTGAGGCCCAGAGAGAAAGAGAGATTGTCTAGCTCAAGGGCACACAAGTCACCGGCAGAGTGAGAATACAAGCCAGGCCTCCTGACTCCCAGACTAATATTTCTTTCATTCTATGCCCCATCACCCATCAGTCTCTTTGTACTCTCTCCTCCCCCTGGGGACTTTCAGGGACCTTTCTCTCTCTGCAGCTAGGGGACAGACGACGCCCTTCTCTCAGCACAGTGTTCTAGAAGAACTCAGTAATGTAGCCCAGTGTACTCCCGATTCCTCATAGGCCGCAAGACAGTGAAGGTAGGGCCCGTGGGAACGTAACCTCCTGCCCGTTTATTCCGAGCGTCTCACTTCATGATGGTGGAAAAGTCCCCTCCTGTTCTCTCTCATCTTCCCCCAAGTGATGGAGGCCCAATGGTCTCATAGCCATTAAAAATACTGGGGTCCTTCAAGCTCCCAGGACTGGGTCAGTTTTATGAAACACCCTCCCAGAAGCCCCACGTAGCAGGGCAGCCTCAGACACATCCCAAGTCCTCGGGGTTGTAAACAGGAAATTTGTCCTCTCTAACCAGGCCGATGGTTTCAAGGACTGCAGACACCTCGCTGTCCCTGCTGGACCCTCCAAAGGTTCTGGGCCAGGGGCTTTAGAGGGGTAGCAAGTCCTGGTTGAGGCTGTCGTCTGGGAGAGGAAGAGGATGGCGAGGGCTGCCCCTGCCCTGCCTCCACCCCCCCCTCAGATCCCTCCTCTGTGTAACGTATTCACTCTTACTGAGGGGCAGTCCTCCCCCACTCCATCCCAAATCATAAAAGTGATCTCTGGGGCCCACTCCAGCTGATTCCTCTGGGCATAGGTGGTGGGACCTGGGAGGCTGGGAATCTTTCACAGGCAGAAGACGTTTAAGAAGATTCGGGTGGGAGTGCAAGTTTCAGTCTGCCACTGGGATGCCGGTGAAGGTCTGCTTGGGCAGAGGGGTCCAGGAGGGGATTCCTTCCCCTTCTCTAGGCAGCAGGGTCTCAGCCGTGGCGGCAGCGAGCATCATTTCGGTCACTTCCACAGGCCAGTGTCTAGCACAGGGTCAGCCGACAGGAAAGCTCAAGAAAGGCCTATTGAATGAGTAGGGGGTCCCTCTTTCCCCTAGAAGAAGAGCCAGGAGGATCTCTTGGCTCTCCCCAGCAGATAGAGGTTCATAAGGATCATGTCTTGGTTATTTTTCCCCTCAGCGCCCAGTACCGTGCCTGGCACGCAGTGGGCATCAGTAATTTCACGTTGAATGAATAGGGCTTTCACTGTTCATTAGAGAAAGGGTCCCAGAAGCTCCCCCTTGGACACAGAAGGCGGAGACCCCTTGGTAGTCATTTCTGAATCCCCAGGGCCTAGAGCAGTGTCAGGCAAGCCGCAGGCGCTCAATGACTGTTGACTGAAAAGGGGAGTGGTCCCAAGAGCTGGGCTCCCCTCTGTCCGCATTCTTACCTGTAAGACACCTGCTTTCGTAGGTGCATCTGGCGGAACCGCTCCTCCACCGGGGGTCCAGCGGCCATGCCCCGCGGCGCCTCGAGCCACTGCTGCTGCGAGACCTCGGCCTCCGCCCCCCGCCGGCAGCGCCGCCGCACCACCTCCTCCTCGGCTGCGCGGCAGCCGCCGCCAACCCCGTCCCCGCGGGGCCCTCCGCCGCCCGGCCCCTCGGCCATCCTGCGGCCGTCCTCTTCTCGCGGCTCCTGCGGCCTTTCGGGGTTCCCTGCTCAAGTTCAGTCTCCCTTCCTCCTGGGCCCGGGAACGCGAGGCGGAGAGGGAGGGAAGCGCCGGCTCCCGCACGTCCCTCCCGACGCCGGGGCTCAGACGACGGGAGCGGCAGCTGCTGGGCGCTGCTCCTCGGAAAGGCCGGCGGGGATCTTCCCGGGCCCCTCGGGAGGGGCGTCTTGGTGGGTGTCGGGGTGCTGCGTGGTGAGCGCTAGGGCGCCCCCCGGACGGCTGGCGCCGGAGCCTGAGCGGAGCCCGAGCCCGGGCGGTGAGCGCGCGCCTGCAGCCACCGCCGCTGCCGCGCACCGGAGTGTCACCTTAGAGACACCCGCCAGCCCGCGGGGTCCGGTGGGGAGGGCGCCGCCCCGCCCAGCCAGCCCGGCTCAGGCACTGGAGGAGCGAGCCCAGCCCAGCCGGCGGCGGGCACGAACCCAGCCCTGGGCGTCCGCCAAAGCCCACCCCTGCGCCCCCTCCCCTGTACCCTGCAGCTCGGCAGCGGCCAATCACCGCCCCGCCCGTCACTCGGCGGCTGTGATATACCCACCTTGTCCCGCGCTTTCCGGCTTCGGCATTCGCCGCTGCGGCGGGCAGGTGGGGTGGCGGGGGCGGTGACACGAGCTGGCTTTAACCCCGTCGGCGCCACGGGACTTTACAGACCCAATTCGATTTGGGGAAGGGGCACAGAAAGAGGAACATGCTCTAGGACACCTGGAATGTGGGGATGGACCCGATTGCCGGTAATACTGCCTCTAGGCCTAGAGCTCTTCTCAACCCATCCGGGAGAGGGACCCATCTCGGGGTGGGTGTGGGATGGAGAGCTTCCCGACCCTGGAGCCTGGCAGCCTCCTCAGGGCCCAGCTGCCTCTTGTGACCTACCCCCATGAGGCCCCTGGGCCAGGGTCTTCCAGAAGTTTGAATCAGCCTCCTGGATCGGGAGAGGGGGGCACCGAACTCCGGAAGGAAAGACTAGAGGTCTCCTTGGGGTCCATCTTCTTCCCCCTGGAAATCCCATGGTTCCTCCTTGCATCATCTCCTCTTGTCATTGGGGTGTTCTTCACCTGAGCCTTACATCTGGATGATGGTGGGACCCTGGTTAGCTTCTCAGGTCTAATGCCTCCTATCTACTACCCTAGACTCATCTTTCTGAAGTCAACCTTTGACCACAGCATTTACTCTCCCTCTGTAGTATTTAGTGGTTCCCCCTTGCCTATATTTCAGCCTGGCATTCGAGGCCTGCCTTGATCTTCCCACATCCTATCCTCCAATTCCATCCATTTCCTTCCACTCATCTGTGCTCCTTATTCTGGGAATTGGCATCAGGGCTGTACAGCATTGCTCATCTGAAATCTCCTTCTGTTGCTGTACTTCAAATTCTGAGGATCCACTAAAATGCCTGCTCTTCCAGGAAGTCTCCCTGGATGGCTCCAGCTGAAAGGCACTCTTCTTCCTCCCAGACCCCATTGCCCTCTGCACCCAGTGTCTAGTCTAGTCTGTCTTATCTTTCCTCACTGACTGTGAGCCCAGGAAGGTGGGAGGGACCAGACTCTCAGAGGTAGAGAATAGATTACAGAGGGGGGAGAGCTGTACTGCTCAAGGCTCCTCCAACTCTCGCCAGCCCTACAGTGGCTGTCCTGCTCTGTGCTTTTGCTCACGTTGTTCCCATTGCCTGGAGTATGTCCCCTTCTCTGAAATCCTGTCCATCCATCAAGGCCATTCTCAGGTGCCACATCTCCCATGAGCCCCTCCTGGCACTCCACTACAGATGCTGTCTCCCTCCTTCAGCCCCATAACTATTTCCTGGGCCCCTCTCTGGGCATTCCCCTTCACCCTCTAACAAGAACTAACATCTCATTTGATTCTTACCACAAGCCTGGGTGGTAGATATTATCACTTCCTCCATGTTACAGATGAGGACCCTGAGATGTCATTCAAGTGATTTATTTGCTCAAGATGGCTCAGGTGAGGTGAGTGAGTGGTGAGCCAGGATTTAAATCTAGGTCTTTTGGCCCCAGAACTCATGCCATTTTTCACTCCCCCGTGCTGCCTGTAACAACCTCACATTTGCCCATTTCCCTCATCTGTAAACTCCCAAAAGGCAGATGCCTCAGCTCTGCCTCCCCCCCGTCTCTCCTGGTCCATCAATCCCATCTTGGATGAATGGTATAAATGGAATTGCATTAAACAGCTTGGCCGCAGGGGAGCTTCCTCCCTAAAGCCAAGTTCTAAAGAAGCCCTGTTGCTGGAGAGGGTGGGCTTGGGCACTTGGGAGCTCCTCCTTCCCCCCATCTTCGCCCCTGAGATTGCCTTTAGGATTGCTAATTTTCCAAACGTGCAGGCCTCCTATACCAAGAATTATGGTAGTTCTAGCTGGATTGACATTCCCTCACAGCTGCTTAGCTGCTGGGTTGCCGGTTGGTTTTTTGTTCAGCTCTTTCCTGTGGAGCTCTACCCGCTCAGTCCTTTTTAAAGTGAAGCTTCTCCACTCTGTCCTCACACCTTCCCCACTTAGGACCAGCTGCTGACTGCATTATTTTTTAGCTGTGGCTCTGCCCGCTTCCCAAGGATCCAAGGGAAAAATGGAAGTCCCCCTCGCTCCCACCCCGACCCTCTTGACCACCTTCTGCAGCCTCTCCCAGCTGCAACTCTCTCCATGAAACGACTGCAGCCATTGCCTCTGCGCTCAGAAAATAATAGCTAATGCCTTTTGAGTGTTTACTGCATAACTGACCTTGTGCTAAGGCCTTCATGTGCAAGCTTTCATTTACCCCTCACAGAAACTTTAGGAGGGTGGGTACTATTCTTCAGATGAGGATGCTGAGGCTTCGAGAGGTTCGGTAATTTGCCAAGGTCGCATACAGAAGTGCAGCATGGACATCAGACCCATGCTCTTAGCTGTCACTCCTATGACAGAGAGACTCGGGCTCCTTTGGAGGTGAATTCGCAGCCTGTCTCCTCCATCCCAATGCCCCAAGGGGCACCTGTTACCCACACCAGATAGGTGCCCCATTTGGCCAGATGGCTTCTGGGGTGGTCCACCCTCTGGAATTGGAGCCTGGCCCTGGCCCATCCCAGCTCCAGGCATTGCCCACAGCTGCTCTCCCTGCTGCTAGAGCTTTGGTTTCCAGGTGTAACAAAGGGTTTGTTGTGGCAATCTGAGCAGGATGACTGGCCCCGTGAAAGCCATCACACGTGTTTGCAGCAAGGCCAGCTGCCAGGGCTGACAACAGAGTGCGGAGGCTGCAGATCCATCACTGGGGCCATACTGGGGATGGGCCCCCTTAGCGGCAGTGACACAGCGCTGAGGAGGCGGGATGTCAGCAGGTGGCTTGTGCGAGGGGATTAACCCTGCCTCCTAACATAGGTGGGGAAGACTGCCTGGGATGGACAGGCATAGGGTAGTGACCGCAGATGACCATGCTTTGACCAACTTGCCAAACCCTGGGCTCCAGGACGCCCCACTGTGCTTGGATCTTGTGCAAGAATAAGAAACTCGGCTGTGGGGAAGGAGGGAGGAAGGCGTGCTGGGATGAGAGCTGGAGAGCCGGAGGGGCAACATAAGCTCTGAAGCCAAACAGACCTGTCTTCAAATACCCACTTTGCCACTTACTAGATGTATGACCTTGGTCAAGTCATTTCACCTCTCTGAACCCCACGTTCTTCATCTATAAAAATACTCACCCTTTAGGATTATTTTGGTTCCTAATTGGGACATGTAAAGTTCTCAGTCCAATGCTTGGTGGATGGTCACAAATCAATAATGGGAGGATGCTAGATTTCAAGCCCTTTGCTATCAGGAGCTGGGTCTTGTTGGTGCTCCAAGGTCAGCATGGTGCCATGTACATAAGGGATACTCCGTAAATATTTGGTTTTTAAAAATTTTTCATTTTTGGCTGTGTTGGATTTTCGTTGCCGCGTGCCGGCTTTCTCTAGTTGTGGCGAGTAGGGGCTACTCTTCGTTGTGGTGCGTGGGCTTATCATTGCGGTGGCTTTTCTTGTTGCACGAGCTCTAGGCGTGCGGGCTTCAGTAGTTGCGGCACATGGGCTTAGTATTTGTGGCACCCGGCCTTCAGTAGTTGTGGCTCATAGGCTCTAGAGCGCAGGCTCGGTAGTTGTGGCACACGGGCTTAGTCGCTCCGCGGCATGTGGGATCTTCCTGGACCAGGGGTCGAACCCGTGTCCCCTGTATTGACAGGCAGATTCTTAACCACTATGCCACCAGGGAAGTCCCAGTAAATATTTGTTGAAGGATGAGGCTTTGTCTCCTACTCCTCTGAGTGACTATTTCAAACTCTCCCCCTTCTCCCCGGTGCAACTCCGATGCCCACCCTCCCCATTGCCCCATCCCCAAACTTCACAGCCTTATGGGGGCTCCCTCAGTTTCCTGTCTCTCCATGTTCTGCACTCACAGTGTGCCCTCCATTTCTGTCTAGGCTTCTCCAGTCCTAAGTGGATCTCTTGGGACTTCCCTGGTGGTCCAGTGGTAAAGAATCTGCCTTGCAACGCAGGGGATGCGGGTTTGATCCCAGGTCAGGGAACTGAGATCCCACATGCCTCGGGACAACTAAGCCCACACGCCACAACTACTGAGCTCCCGCGCCTCAACTGGAGCCCGCGTGCCGCAAACTACAGAGCCCACGCGCTCCGGAGCCTGAGCGCCACACCTACAGAGCCCATGCACCCTGGAGCCCGCGCACACCACAGCTAGAGAAGAGAAAATCCGCATGCGGCAACTAGAGAGAAGACTGCGTGCAGCAACGAAAGATCCCGCATGCCTCAACGAAGATCCCATGTGCCGCAGCTAAGACCGGACGCAGCCATAAATAAATAAATAAATCTTTAAAAAATATAATAAAGTATTTCTTTAAAAAAAAAAAAAGTGGAGTCACAGCGAGAACATTCCAGAGACCTGTTGCGCAGCCACTGGTACCTGTATTGGGGAAACACAGCATACAAGCAAGAAGCTTACAGCCTCAGTGGCGAAAAATTTTTCATGTCAGAGACCGAGAACTCTTGCAGTCGTTTATGTCATCCCTTCTTCTCCAGACAGAGGATACCAAAAAGTTGCAATCAGAGATCTCTTCATCTTATTGATAAAGCCACTAATAAGCCAAAATGTCTGTCAATGTCAACCGCAGCGTGTCAGACCAGTTCTATCGCTACAAGAGGCCCCGTCTGATTGCCAAGGTTGAGTGAGCGGCCAAAGGTTAATTTAGTCAACTCTAATGAATCAGACTTTCTTCCCCCAAATAGATCCCACCAAATATTTTGGTTGTGAACTGGGAGCACAGACCCAGTTTGATGTTAAGAATGACCGTTACATTGTCGATGGATCTCATGAGGCGAATAAGCTGCAAGACATGTTGGATGGATTCATTAAAAAATTTGTTCTCTGTCCTGAGTGTGAGAATCCTGAAATGGATCTGCATGTCCATCCGAAGAAACAAACAATAGGTAATTCTTGTAAAGCCCGTGGCTATCGAGGCATGCTTGACACACATCATAAACTCTGCACATTCATTCTCAAAAACCCACCTGAGAATAGTGACAGTGGTACAGGAAAGAAAGAGAAGGAAAAGAAAAATAGAAAGGGCAAAGACAAGGAAAATGGCTCCATGTCCAGCAGTGAGACACCACCACCACCACCACCCAATGAAATCAGTCCTCTGCATGCTGTGGAAGAAGAGGAAGATGATGATTCGGGGGAGGATACAACAGAGGAAGCTCAAAGGCGAAGAATGGACGAAGTCAGTGACCACGCGAAAGTTTTAACCCTCAGTGATGATTTGGAAAGGACTGTTGAAGAGTGTGTCAATATCCTGTTTGATTTTGTTAAGAAAAAGAAAGAAGAGGGTGTTATTGACTCATCTGACAAAGAAATTGTAGCTGAAGCAGAAAGACTGGATGTAAAAGCCATGGGCCCTCTTGTTTTGACTGAAGTTCTTTTTAATGAGAAAATTAGAGAGCAAATTAAGAAACACAGGCGCCATTTCTTACGATTTTGTCACAACAACAAAAAAGCTCAACGGTACCTTCTTCATGGCTTGGAGTGTGTGGTAGCAATGCATCAAGCTCAGCTCATCTCCAAGATTCCACATATCTTGAAGGAGATGTATGATGCAGACCTTCTGGAGGAAGAAGTCATCGTTAGCTGGTCCGAAAAGGCCTCTAAGAAATATGTCTCAAAAGAACTTGCCAAAGAGATTCGTGTCAAAGCGGAACCTTTTATAAAGTGGTTGAAGGAAGCAGAGGAAGAATCTTCCGGTGGTGAAGATGATGATGAAGATGAGAACATTGAGGTGATGTATTCAAAGACTGCCAGTGTACTGAAAGTTGAAGCTGTAAAGTCTGACAACAAGGACGATGACATTGATATTGATGCCATTTAAAGGGGTGGGTGCAGCCCAGCTTAACAGTGTAATGCTGAGAATCTTTCTGCATCATCAGCCAGAAGTGCAACATGTATGTGCAAAAGCTAAAATGGCTTAACGTCATGCTACACTTTCTACTAAAAATGTATTGCTGTGAGTGGTCTGTATTTAAACCCAACAAGACATCTAGGGAGTCTCCATACACATATCAGTGAGCAGATGTAGTTTGCTTATTTACAGCATGTTTCTTTTTGAAAATTTAGTGGTGGACACATTTGGGTCACATTTATACAGTTATAAAAATAAAGATTTGATTTTGGTCGTTCTTCAGATTTTTGGCTCTGAATGACTTAAGTAAACTGAAATAATTGGCTCCTTTAAAAAATGTTGCACCATCATTTAATCTGATAGGATTATTGGAGCCTGTTAGATATTGTTAGGTGCTGAGACTGTAAAGAGGTCTCAGCAGAACGTGAACATCAACTTATCAATACCTTACTCAGTCATTAAGAAATGTAGTACTTTTAAGTCTTATTTCTAGTCCTTCAGATTGGCATCTGGTAATGTACATTCTTCCCATGCCAAGGTGGACTGATAATCAGATGACAGTGCAACACCTTTATCTTACTGAGATGTTAAAATGACCTGAGTGTCCTATAAATAATTTTAAGAACAGGTTTTGAAACTTGAATTGTGTTTTTTTTCATTTCTTCTATACTTGCCCCAAATTGTAGTCTTTGAAGTCATGTGCATTGCACATTGGATGAGCCAGGGGAATCACTACATTAACATATAAGCATTTTATTATGTGTATGTAGCTCTTGCTTTATACTGAGAGAAAACTGAAACTTTGGGGAGTGATTAGTAAGCTCTACGATTTTATTTGGGGGAAGCAGGAAAAGGTACACTTAATCTCTAGCAAAAACTGAGCATAATTTTTCAGCATTTACTCTTGATTCAAATTACAATTTCAAAATATTTAGACATACTGTATCTTTCGTTCAGTGTGGGTTTTTCCCCTGATAAACTGGTTCTTTGATGACTGAAGCTTACAGCCTCAGTGGCGAAAAATTTTTCATGTCAGAGACCGAGAACTCTTGCAGTCGTTTATGTCATCCCTTCTTCTCCAGACAGAGGATACCAAAAAGTTGCAATCAGAGATCTCTTCATCTTATTGATAAAGCCACTAATAAGCCAAAATGTCTGTCAATGTCAACCGCAGCGTGTCAGACCAGTTCTATCGCTACAAGAGGCCCCGTCTGATTGCCAAGGTTGAGGGCAAAGGAAATGGAATCAAGACAGTTATAGTCAACATGGTTGACGTAGCCAAAGCGCTTAATCGGCCTCCAACGTAGCCCACCAAATATTTTGGTTGTGAACTGGGAGCACAGACCCAGTTTGATGTTAAGAATGACCGTTACATTGTCAGTGGATCTCATGAGGCTAATAAGCTGCAAGGCATGTTGGATGGATTCATTAAAAAATTTGTTCTCTGTCCTGAGTGTGAGAATCCTGAAATGGATCTGCATGTCCATCCGAAGAAACAAACAATAGGTAATTCTTGTAAAGCCCGTGGCTATCGAGGCATGCTTGACACACATCATAAACTCTGCACATTCATTCTCAAAAACCCACCTGGTGAGTGCTCATGATAACTGCTGAAATCTTGGCATGAAGCACCTGATTGTTGGAAATAATGAAAGTGTCTTTACTGCTGTAAAACTGGAGTGAGGTTGACCTTTGGATACCTGCACAAGTGAAAATTTGCCTATAACAATAGGGTCAGCCTTCTACATCCAAGGTTCAACCAACCATGGATGGTGTGATACTGTAGTGTGTATTTATTGAGGAAAAATACTCCATGTAAATGGACCTGTGCGGTTTAAACCTGTGTTGTCCAAAGGTCAACTGTTTAAGAAATTTCTAGTCATTGTGCCATATTTTACTGAACTTTGAACTTTTTTGTTAAATGTACTGTTTTATGTATTGTTAGGTGAAGTACAGGCTGCTAATTAAACTCTACCACATTCTCGATTTTCAAGACCTGTCTTAGGATGTATGAAATACTGTAAAACAAATTGTGATGGGATCTTAGTAAAGGATCGACTTCTGGAAAATGCAGATCTTTGCTCATTAAGCTAAAGTGGTTTTAGAGCATGCAAGCAACACTCTGTGGCAGATAATCAAAAGTCTGACACAATTTGAGCTTGCTATAGCAAGGAAGTCTAACCTATTCCGGTGTTCTCTTTCCTGTGAGACAAGCTAATGCTGAGAATCTTTCTGCATCATCAGCCAGAAGTGCAACATGTATGTGCAAAAGCTAAAATGGCTTAACGTCATGCTACACTTTCTACTAAAAATGTATTGCTGTGAGTGGTCTGTATTTAAACCCAACAAGACATCTAGGGAGTCTCCATACACATATCAGTGAGCAGATGTAGTTTGCTTATTTACAGCATGTTTCTTTTTGAAAATTTAGTGGTGGACACATTTGGGTCACATTTATACAGTTATAAAAATAAAGATTTGATTTTGGTCGTTCTTCAGATTTTTGGCTCTGAATGACTTAAGTAAACTGAAATAATTGGCTCCTTTAAAAAATGTTGCACCATCATTTAATCTGAGAGGATTATTGGAGCCTGTTAGATATTGTTAGGTGCTGAGACTGTAAAGAGGTCTCGGCAGAACGTGAACATAAACTTATTAATACCTTACTTAGTCATTAATTAAGAAATGTACTTTTAAGTCTTATTTCTAGCCCCTCAGATTGGCATCTGGTAATGTACATTCTTCCCATGCCAAGGTGGACTGATAATCAATGACAGTGCAAACACCTTTATCTTACTGAGATGTTAAAATGACCTGAGTGTCCTATAAATAATTTTAAGAACAGGTTTTGAAACTTGAATTGTGTTTTTTTTCATTTCTTCTATACTTGCCCCAAATTGTAGTCTTTGAAGTCATGTGCATTGCACATTGGATGAGCCAGGGGAATCACTACATTAACATATAAGCATTTTATTATGTGTATGTAGCTCTTGCTTTATACTGAGAGAAAACTGAAACTTTGGGGAGTGATTAGTAAGCTCTACGATTTTATTTGGGGGAAGCAGGAAAAGGTACACTTAATCTCTAGCAAAAACTGAGCATAATTTTTCAGCATTTACTCTTGATTCAAATTACAATTTCAAAATATTTAGACATACTGTATCTTTCGTTCAGTGTGGGTTTTTCCCCTGATAAACTGGTTCTTTGATGACTTCTGCATTTGGACACATAGCTTATACTTTTCTGGTTTTTGTTGCTATCTTGCCAAAATAAGTGTTAACTATATCTCAAATTCCCCCCACCCCCCAAAATGTTTTATTTTTTGAAAAAGCTAAAAGCATACTTCTAAGAGCCTATATTTTGGTGTAAGACTGGGGGTGTTTTTTATTTTCACAATATTGTGAGATACCCAGGAAGTCTGTGATGATGGCAACTGAAAGCCAGTGACTAGCGCCTGACCCAGCCCATCCTGGGCTTTAGATTTGGAAGTAACTTCCTTGTGATCTGCTTGCCCAATTTGCTGATGTAAACTCACTTGATAGAAGGGCTTATGAGTACATCTGAGAAATCATCTTGAGGATACAAATTTACACAAAAAGTACACTGTGGGAATCAAAATGCATGGAGTGAATTTTTTTTGGAGCACTGGCTTGTATCATTCACCTCTTTGTTTGTGATCCATCTCACAGATTACAATGAGACCTTAACAAATGTATGTAAGTTTTTTTCACATTGAAATTATATAAACATTTGGTATAATAAAACCTTGTTAGCTTGATATTTTAAGAAATTAAACCCTGGCAGTCTTGCCGGAGAGGTACAAATTGGTCTCCAGCTGCCTTTCTTGATAGATTTTGATGAGATTGAAGGAGAGCCATATACCTACCTGGAGGGAATGTGCTTTGTCGCACCAAAGAGAAGAGGTTTTTGCAAATTCATGTCTCACCTAGGTTTTAAATTTTTGCCATTATCTGGTATTGTTTAGGGGAGATCAAGTTGCATTCAGCATACCCATTATCAAGCTAATGAGGTTCTGTTATAGAGGGCTTCCCCCACCCCGCCCCCATCTGCTTGCCCAATTTGCTGATGTAAACTCACTTGATAGAAGGGCTTATGAGTACATCTGAGAAATCATCTTGAGGATACAAATTTACACAAAAAGTACACTGTGGGAATCAAAATGCATGGAGTGAATTTTTTTTGGAGCACTGGCTTGTATCATTCACCTCTTTGTTTGTGATCCATCTCACAGATTACAATGAGACCTTAACAAATGTATGTAAGTTTTTTTCACATTGAAATTATATAAACATTTGGTATAATAAAACCTTGTTAGCTTGATATTTTAAGAAATTAAACCCTGGCAGTCCTTACTGGAGAGGTACAGCTTGGTCTCCAGCTGCCTTTCTTGATAGATTTTGATGAGATTGAGGGAGAGCCATATACCTACCTGGAGGGAATGTGCTTTGTCGCACCAAAGAGAAGAGGTTTTTGTAAATTCATGTCTCACCTGGGTTTTAAATTTTTGCCATTACCTGGAATTGTTCCGGGGAGATGAAGTTGCTTTCAGCATACCCATTATCAAGCTAATGAGGCTTTGTTATAGAGGGCTTTTTTTCCCTTTTTCTTCTCCCCCCGCCCCCCTTAAATCTGAAGAAAAACTTAACAAGGCTTTTAAACACTAAAGAGAAAATTTTGGCTTAGACCACTGTTCAGTCTAGTGCCAAACTTTCAGTGGAATTCAAATCCACATAGTAAGGAGTTTATTCAGAGCGGCTATTCTAATAGAGTGATCTTTCACTTTGCTGTATTCAACTGTCTTAAAACTTCCTGTTTGAAACAGCTATGTTACGTGATTAAAACTATGTTAAAATTATTTTAAAAAAGTGGATCCTTCAACCTGCTCCCTGGATCCCTTCCCCTCCCCCACACACCCCCATCATCCATCATCTTCCCTCTCTATTGGGTCTTTGCCTTCTACAAATAAGCATGGTCAACTCTCCCCCATCTAAAAGAGCAGCCCCAAATTGCTCTTGATCTCACCTACATCCCCGCTCTAGTTGCCACCCTCTGTGACAAGTGTTCACTACATCCCCCGTCTACCCCAGTCTTCACAACCGACCCACCTGTCCTCACTTCCACCCGGGTCTCACTTCTGCCCCAGTTCTTCCCTACACAGCTCCAGCCACGGTCACTGGTGACCTCCTCATTATCAAAGCAAATAGACACGTTGTTTTCTCATCTTTTCCAGCCTCTCACATAGCATCTGACACTTGTGAGCACGGTTCCTGGAAGCTCTCTCCATCAGTTTCTGGGGCACTCACCTCTCCTGGTTTTTCTCCCCTCTCCGACCATTCCTTTTCACCCTTCTTGTTTGCTCCTCTTCCTCCACTGTCTCTTAATGTCCAGCTTCCCTGGAGTCCTTCCCTAAATCTCTCTTCACTTTATGCAGACCCAAGACTTTAACATACCACTTGGATGCTGACAATTTTCTAATCTGCCTGGGATCCCTTTCTGCCAAGCCCTAGACTTGCATGCTAATGTAAACATTCTACAGGCAGCTCAAATGCAAGATACGATAAAACGAATTCTTTTTCTCTCCAAACCTGCTCTTCCTCCTGCATTCCCTGTCTCAGCGAAAGGTCTCATCCACCACCACCCTGGCCTCCAAGTCAGACACCTAAATGTCATGCCGGGCTCCACCCTCCCTCTTGCACCCCACAGCCAATTTGATGTCAAAGCCTGTTGATAATTCCTTCTAATTATCTCCGGAATCTGTCTCATCTTCGCCATACCCCCTGCAGAGCCCCAGGACAGGCAAATCTTATTGTCTCACGCTCCGGCTTAAAAATATTCAGCGGCTCTCTATCACCTTCAGGATAAAATGTTCTTTCTTTAGATCCCTGCAAGGGCCCTACTTTCTATCAGGGCCGGGATGAGGGTGAAGCAAGTTGGGGCTCCTAGGGTGCCAAATTTAAGGAGATACTCACTCTCAGGGCTGTACAAGTGCCTCCTTAAATTTTGCACGCTAATCACCCCCCTGCCTTACCCCGGTCCTGGCCCTGCTTTTCATGACTCTGTGTCTGCACCTGACATTTTCTCCACCCCAAACACCCTAACCCCTTCTGTACCTCGCCAACTCCTACCCATCCTTTAAGACTCAGTCCAAGTTGCCCTCCCTGACCCACAGAATCTGAATTACATGACATTCTTCTGCATCTCCTTAGCATCCTGTACACCCCTCCATCACACTGGCTCTGATGACAGGTTTACTCCCCAGCCTCCTCCACAAGCCTGGGGGGGCCTTTGAAGGCAGTTTGTTGAATGACTAATAGAATGGATGAATCAATCAGGAAAGGGGGTGTGCTAAAAGTTATTGTTAATAATAATCATAGCTTTGGCCCAGAGCCCAGACTTTAATGGCCTTGCTGCAAAGGCCTGCGTATTCTAGCAGTTAAAACTGATGCCCAGCAGCAGGCAATGAGGTCCCCATCAAGTGGTCAGGATGAGGCTGTGGGAGGAGGAGGATAGAGGATGGGGCTTGAAGGCCAATTCTTTTCTTTTTTTTAAAGGTTTTTTTTTGATGTGGAGCATTTTTAAAGTCTATATTGAATTTGTTACAATACTGCTTCTGTTTTATGTTTTGTTTTTTTGGCCGCAAGGCATGTGGGATCCTAGCTCCCCAACCAGGGATCGAACCCTCACCCCCTGCATTGGAAGGCAAAGTCTTAACCACTGGACAGCCAGGGAAGTGCCTTGAAGGTCAATTCTGAGGCTCCATAGTTCTGTCTGGTCTTGTCCATCTTTTCCTCTGGTTGGTGGCTGGCCCAGGCGCCATCCCACCACCAGGCCCCTTCTTCCGAGTATGAAAGTATCATGCCTGCATGATAAAGTCCAAATGCCAGAGCAAGGCATTCAAGGCCCTTCTGGATCTGGGCCCTGATCACTATCCAGCCTCAGTTCTCAGCATCCTTGCCCTTTACCTTCTGTCTGTTCTGAACTATTTGAGGTTTTCTTGAAGTTTTCCTGCTCTCTCTCCCACCTTTGAGGCCTTAGCCCAGGCTGTTTCTTTCTGGAATGCCCCTTTCTCTCTCCTGCCTACTTCCAACAGTCCTTCATGTCACCTCTTCCAGGAAGCCCTTACTGCTCGTCTGGGTGAGGCACCCTCCTCTGTGCTTGTTGTAGCACCCCTAGCTTGGCCCTTAGCTCACTGTATTGATACTGCCTCTAAATGCACAGCTAATCTTTCTCAGAGCCAGTGTACATTGGGCCCTGTTCTAAACACCTTATATGATTTACCTCATTGAATCCCTACAACAGCCTCATGTACTGAATCTTAGTTATATCCTCTTTTTACAAACGGAGAAGTGGAGGCTCAGAGAGGTTCAAGTTACGTAGTGTCTTAGTTTCCTACACTGCATAACGAATTACTACAAACGTGGCTTAAAACAACGCATGTATGATCTCAGTGTCCATGGCTCAGATCTGGGTACAGCTCAGCTGGGTCCTGTGCTCAGGCTCTCACCAGGTGGCAGTCCAGGTGTTGGCTGGGCTGGGGTCTCATATGGAGCTGAGGCCCTCTTCCAAGCTGCTCAGGTTGTTGGCAGAATCCAATGCCTTGCCACCATAGCATGAGGCCTTCAGCGCCTAGAGGCCGCCCTCTCCACGTGGTTCACAACAATATGGCTGTTTGCTTCTTCAAGGCCAGCAGGAGACTATCTCTTCAGGAAGGGCCCAGTCCCTCTTTTTTTTTTTTTTTTTTTTTTTGCGGTACGCGGGCCTCTCACTGTTGTGGCCTCTCCCGTTGCGGAGCACAGGCTCCGGACGCGCAGGCTCAGCGGCCATGGCTCATGGGCCCAGCTGCTCCGCGGCCTGTGGGATCCTCCCAGACCGGGGCGCAAACCCGGTTCCCCTGCATCGGCAGGCGGACGCGCAACCACTGCGCCATCAGGGAAGCCCCCAGTCCCTCTTTTAATGGCTCTCACCTGATTAGGTCAGGCCCACCCAGGATAACCTCCTTTTTAATTAACTCAGAATCAACTGATTTGGGACCTTAATTATACCTGCAAAATCCCTTTACTTTTTCCATAAAAGGTCACCTAATTATGGGAGTGACATCCCCTCACATTCACAGGTCCCCTCTAGACCTTAGGGGAAGGGATGAAACAGGGTGTGTATGCCAGGCGGCAGGAACCTTGGAGTCATACTGGAATTCTGCCCACCGCATGTAGCTAGCAAGTGGCAGCGCCAGTAGTCAAAAGCAGCTGTTCTTACTCTGAAGTCTGCGCTTTTAATCCAGCTGAAGCAAAGGATACAAGAACCAAGAAACTGGCAGGTCTTAGGAGGACCAACCTGAGTATGGCGTGTACAGTGCCTGGTGTAGCGCCTGGCCACCCTAAGTGCTCGTTATCGCAGGTCCCACCCCCTAAAGGCCATCTTGGTGGCTTATATGCCTTTCTGCTTCCATACTCAGCAATCGTGGGTACTTGGAGGAGCCTTGGGGTGGGGGAATTGCTGCAAATTCTTTGACCATCTAGTTTGAACTCTGCGCCTGGCTGGAAGAGGGAACTCAACGCAAATGCTTTCTCAAACCCCTCACCCCCCAATCACCTCCGGTCAGAATATAAAATAAACTTACCCTTCTTACTCCTTCATCCTTCAGTCCCACCCACCTCCCCTGCCCCCAGCCCAACCATGAAGAAAGGCACAAAGTCAGGAATTGATGCTGCATCTTTTTTTTTTTTTTACTTATGCCTTCTTAAAGCATGTGCTGAGCTGATGGGTGAAGCAGTTTGGCAATTAAAAAGGCCCAGCGGCTTGGGCAGCGGCAGGGGGAGGCCAGGTGAGGGGTGGGGGGGGATCCTCTTTCCTGGGCCAGGGAGCAGCAAAGCCCGCACTAACTTCATAAAATATAAAACAAGGGAGGGGTGCAGGTCGGAGGGAGACTTGTAAAATACAATATCTTAGGGATTGGCAATAATAAAAAATAAGGTTCATTATTTACAAACAATTTCTGTTCTTGGTCTCTGTACAGTGGGGGGAGGGGTGGGGGTGTGTGTCGGTCGGTGTGTGTGTGTGTGTGTGTGTGTGTGTGTGTGTGGCGGGGTTGGGGCAGGGAGGCAGTGGTCCTGTTGGTCGTTATGAGAAAGGTAACCCAGTGAGTGGTTTATCTGAGAAGGACGGATGGCTGTGGAGTGGTGGTGAGAACAGAGCGGTTGGCCTACGGGGACAGTCCAAATGTGCGGGGAGAGGAGAGGCCCCAGTCAAGATCTGGGGCAAAGGTGGGCTGGGGGGAAGACGGACCCCAGGGGGCAGGGGTAATAGCCGGATCCGGGTTAGTGAGCAAGACAACCCCTCTTCTGAGTGCCAGAGGGTACGTCCTGTGTCCTGGGTCTTGGCACGGCCTAGGAGAGTTTGATGGTGGTGTTGGGGCCCAGATCCCTAGAGAGAGAAGAGAAGTCAGGGGTGACTCTGTCCAGGGAGGACCCTCTCGCCCCTCTGCAAGCTGGATCTGGACATGGTAGGGACAGGGCCTTGGGAGGGTGTGGCTGAGGACATGGGGACAGGGGGCAGGCAGAGGGCGGGGGGAGCCTGGGACCCCAGGAAGGGAAGGGGTCACCCACCCACCTCTCGTGGAACCACTCCTTAGGGTGGGAGAAGTCAGGACTGGTGCTGTTTCCACCGACGTCCTTGGGCCAGGCCTCACTCAGGTACTTGCTGGTCTCGTGGGTGCTGTCCAGGTGGTCATGCTGCAGGTGGTCCTGGGGTCGCTGCTCCGCCGGCCCCCCGGGCTTGATCTCCCAGCCATCCGGGGGCTCCACGGGCAGAAGGGCGCTGCGGCCATCCTCCCAAGAGCCTGGCCCCTCATCATAGAACAGGAGGCTTCGGGAGGGCACTGGAGAGGGAGATCAGGGTGAACCACGGTGCCAAGAGGCTCCCTCCCCATCCAGGCCACATTCAGGGCCTGGTGTTTAAGGACCTGGGCCCTGGAATCTTATGGGTCTGGATCTGAATCCCAGCTCTAGCAATTCTGAGCTGTGTGGCTGCAGGCAAGTCATGCCTTTGCTTTCACCTTTCTGAGCCTCAGTTTGCTCATCTGTAAAATAGGAATACGAGGGCTAACCTCCTGTTGATGTGAGGTTTAAATAGAGTGATTGAAACTGCACTCAGAGAAAGTTAGATCTTCCTAAGCAGAGGGTACTGGGCTGGGGCATCTGAGACCTGGGTTCTGATCCTACTGTACCACTCACTTTCTGTGAGACGTTGAATCAATCTTTTTCCCGTTCTAGGCCCTAGTTTGCCCTTCAGGGAAATGAAAAAAAAAAAGAAAACACATTTTTTTTGGATATCTATCATGTGCCAGGCATTGTAGGCATCCTTTAACCTATATCAAATCATTAACAGAAACTCTTGGAATGAGATATTTTTAGCTCCATTTCACAGAACAGGTAATTGAGGCTCCAGGTTGCCAGGCACGCTGTCCCAGGCTAGTCTGCACTGAAGGTGAGATGCAAACCCAGGTGTGCCTGACTCCAGGACCCACCACCGCCCTTCTCACTCTCAGGGCCCGGATCTCACAGTCTATGTGAGCGGAGTCCCTGGAGCTGTGCGGTGCACCAGCTCTGTAAGCCAGCCTGCTCCAGAGGTCATCTCCTCCTCTTCGCCCTGCGGACACTGGGCCTGAAACCCACTGCGTTCACTTGGAGGGGCTCATTCCTTCCCTCACTCCTCTGGCTCCCCTGACTCTGGTTTTGTCCATCAACACTCCCTCCCTCGCCCCCTAAGCCCCCCCCCCCCCCGCAATTTCCATTCCTTCCTCTCCAAGGTTCCCTGTACCTCCCAACACACATAGGCCCTTCAGGCCTTGGGAAAATGGACACGTGGCTCTCAAGACCTTACATCCCTGCCACCCACCTCCCTTAGTAACTGTCCTGTTCTCTCCTCAGGCTGCTCTGGTCCAGGGAGTGGTTTTCACTCCCCGCCTCTGCTTCCTCTTCCCCTAACCCTCCCCACGCAGCTTCCTCCCCTCAAGGCCCTGCAGGCTTAGCTCATCCTCCCTGAAGTATCCCTCCTTCTTGAAACCCACCCCTCCCCAGCTCCTCTCTCTCTGACCTCCCATCTGTTTCCTCTTCCTCCTCCTGCCCTGCTGGATAACTCACTCCTGGTAAATGATGAGGGACTATCTGGAAGTTCCTCCGCAGGTCTATCTGAAGTATCCTCTGCTTCTGGAAACCCATACTATTCTTTGCTGCACCCTATACCAGTTCTCCCCTTGCCACTGTGTGTTGTATCTTTTCTCTCCTCTTGTGAGCTCATCAAAAAGGAAGCGATTGTGTTCATTTAGTAGGTGCCTGCTGTGTACCAGGCACTGTGCTAATGGCCTTTGTGCACCATGTCATTTAGTCTTCACAACAAATGTGCTCAGGAAGTGTGGAACTTGTAACTCCCATTTTCAAGATAAAGAAATTGAAATTTAGCGTGCTTAAGACACATGCCTGAGGTCACGCAGTTAGTGAGTGGCAGATATGGCTGACTCTGAAGCTCTATGCTCTTAACAATCCTCACAGTACCCAGTGGGATGGTAACTATCTGAGCTCACACTACCACTACCCCGCCTCTGCCCATGACAGACATTACCAGTGGATCCTGGCACTCCATCCTGTTGATCCTGAATGGTGCCTCAGAGTCCTTCTTAACACAGTGCTTCAGGCAGCCACCACCGTCTTATGGAAAATGTTCCTGGAGCTGAAACTGATTTGCTATCCTAGTTGTAAAATACCGATGGTGCTCAGCAGATGTCCCTACCAACTGGCACCATAATACATGGGGGCTAGGGTGGAAACATTCCTGTTATTCCCTAAACCTACCCCCGCAAGCCACGCCTGGGTGGGCTGGGAATCGGGGGCTCTTCACTGTAGTCCTAATTCTATAACTAACATTGAACACATCATGGACCCTTTGGGGGCCTCAGTTTCCCCATCTGCAAGATGAGGAGGTAGAATGAGATGGCGCCATCCCCAAACCTGGCTCCTCTCTTGTGTCTGGCTTCTGCCCAGAAGTTGGGGCTGGCGTGGGGGGAAGGCAGCCTGGCTCAGAGCACTCACTCTGACTGGCAGTGTAGACGCTGTCAGTGGCCATGGGGTCTTCCTTCACAGTCTGGGAGCCGGAGGAGAACTCAGGGAGGCAGGGCACAAGGGAGCCCAGCACCAGGACGAAGCACAAGGCTGCCACCTGGTAGTGGAGAGAGAGCGGAGGGGATGCAACCCTGGCCATCCCAATCCTCCCCCTGCGCCCGAGCCAATGGGGGCAAAAGGCTCAATATTTTTGCAGGAAAGCTGCTCCCAGAGCCAACCACCTCCTGCACCTGGTGGAGGAGAAGGTAGAGGCTGTTGGGACATCTCAGCCCATTGTAGGGGGGCCGCCCCAGGCAGTGCTAGAAAAGAGGGGGAATTGGCCAATGTGGTTATCACCTATGGGGTGGAGGAATCAGGAAGGGAAGGAAGGGGTAGGTGTGGGAGGAGGCTGAGATTGGGGCAAGGGAGGGGCACGTATCTTCACACCAGATTCCCAGCAGGATTTCCAGGAAGGCGGGCCAGCAGGAAGAGGTTAAGAGTCACAGAGCCCAAACTAACCCCTGCCTCTACTGGGGCTTTGCCACCTGAGAGCTTGAGGATCTTGGAGGGCCTGGGGAGTGATTAGCCAAGAGCCAACATGCTGTACAGCTCCAGGAAATGTGGAAGAGGGGCTAGCAGAGGCCTGAGCCACAGCCTAGGCACCCACCCTCCATTCCAGAAAGAACCAGGTCCATACTTCCCCGCATGCCCCCAGGCCCATCACTCCACTCCACTGGGCCTGCAGAAGCTGTCTCCTCACGGGACTTGCCCTGCCATCCTCTAGCTGAGTTCACGTGAGTCACTACACATCCACACCGTGTTAGAACTGGTCAGGGAAGGTCATGTTCTGGAAGGTTCCATGGACTTGGGGAAAGAGGCTGGGGTCTGCTGGAGCCAGTGCACCAGGTACTAGGATGGTTTACTCTGGTGACACCACCCACAATATGGCCAGGCCCTCGAAGCTCTGCCCCCCCACCTCCCTGTAGAAAGCCAGCCTGGGGAAGACCTGTCCTCCTGTGGCCCTGCAGTGAGGGAACAGCACCTACCATGAGGCAGGTCCCAGTCTGGGTGGCAGCCATCTTGTAAGGTCTGGAGATCTTGTTGGTGACCAGAGTCTGGAGTTTCTGCAGCTGCTGGAGCAGGGTCCTGAGGAGGGCACAGCGGTCACCCGGCAGGTTCTGACCCAGCAGGCATCTCTGCCTCAGGGAGCTCTCCCGGGGAGGAGCTGGGCAGCCTCCAGACTTGGCTTCCACGCCAGGTGCCCATTTCAGTCAAGACAGAAAAGGTCACCTCCCACGTGGCTCCTCTGTGGTGCGGCTGGGGCACCTGACACCCGCCTCATGGTGAACAGCTGGTTCACCCTATGGAGGCTCAGGGGTGCCCTGTGATGCTCCTGGCCAAAGGTGGGGGCTGGAGGCAAGCCTGGACCACCTCAGCTGAGGCCACTTTCTTTTTCTTACCCTGCACCAGCCACAGCTAAATTGACCCTCCCTCCTTTGTGTCCACGGCACCTTGAGCTGATACGAAGGACACGTCTGGCAGCTGCCTGGTACATGGTGAGGGGCAAGTGTCCAGGAAATGGTAGCTACCAGTTTTGTTAATTTTGTTGCTGTTTTTGCTTTTATCACAGCACCTGTAACACTTTATTTATGAATGTCTATGTCAGTCTCATTCGCTAACTGTGGGCTCCCTGAGGGCAAGGACTGGGTCCCTCCAGGCGAGGAATCCTCTGGGTACCCACAGAGGGTGCCCAGCCCACCCTTGGTGAACAAATGTTTAATTCTCCCTTTCCTCCACCCAGCCGGTCGGTGGGGTTGCAGTTCCCAGAATGTACAGCAGGTGGCGAAACAGCTCTAAGGGCCTCGCCCTATTTGGGACTAGGGAGGAATCTGGGCCAGAGGAAGGGGGTGAGGGGTGAGGGCTCCCGCCCCCCATCCCTGAGTCAGGGGGGCATTCTCCAGGTCATTCAGGGGAGTGGCTGGATCCCGCTGGAGAAGCTGGGGGAGAAGGAAGGAAAGAAGGAAAAAGCCTTCTGTTGAGCACCTGCTACATACTAGCTGTTGTCTGTTATTTTAATTACTCCCAGCAAACAATTATTACTCCCACAAACCTACTGTGGGCTCATGGCTGGTTACTATCAAGAATTCAGAATAATAACAAGAAAAAACAAAGAAGAAAAGCTAACATCAATGGAACATTCTCAAATGCCAAGGACAGTGCTGGCCCTTTACTTGCTAGGTCTCATCTCATCGTCACATGAATCCTGGGGGATACTGCTTCTATCATCTCCATTTAGACAGAGAAACTGGGGCCCAGAGAGGTGTATGTAACAGTTTTTCCAGGATCACAAAAATGGCACCCAGAGTTGTGACTTTACATAGCTACTGCATGCCAGGTCCTGTGCGGGTTCCATACTAATGTTTCTCAAGCTTAATTGTGCATGTGAATCGCCCAAGGATATTGTTGAAATGCAGATTATGATTCAGTAAGTCTGGGGAGAGTCCCAAGATTCTGCATTTCTTTCTTTCTTTTTTTTTTTTTTTTTAAAGTTTTTTTGATGTGGACCATTTTTAAAGTCTTTATTGTATTTGTTACAATATTGCTTCTGTTTTACATTTTGGTTTTTTGGCTGCGAGGCATGTGGGATCTTAGCTCCCCGAACAGGGATCGAACCCACACCCCCTGACTTGGGAGGCGAAATCTTAACCACTGGACCGCCAGCGATGTCCCCTGAAATTCTGCATTTCTAACAAGCCCCCACGTGATGCTAATGCTGCTGGTCTGAGAAACTCGCTTTGGGTGGCAAGCATGTACACCGGTAGGTTCTAACTTTAGGGTGCATCAGAATTACCTGGAGGGCTTATTAAAACACAGATCAGGGGCTTCCCTGGTGGCATAGTGGTTGAGAGTCCACCTGCCGATGCAGGGGACACGGGTTCGTGCCCCGGTCCGGGAGGATCCCACATGCCGCGGAGCGGCTAGGCCTGTGAGCCATGGCCGCTGAGCCTGCGCGTCCGGAGCCTGTGCCCCGCAACGGGAGAGGCCACAACAGTGAGAGGCCCACGTACCGCAAAAAACAAAACAAAACAAAACAAAACCACAGATCATTGAACCCTCCCCCTGGAGTTCCTGATTCAATAGGCCCGGCATGAGGCCTGAGAATAAGCATTTCTAACAAGTTCCCAGGGGCTGCTGCTGTGCTGGTCTGTATCATCACATTTAAGCACCTTACCAGCCCTGTCTGGTATCTAGATGGGAAACTGAGGGTCCCAGGCTGCAGAGTCCCTGTTTCTGGGGTTCCCATCATCCTGAACTCAGCGACCTCTCCTCTCTCCTGCCTCCCAGAGCTATGCCATAGCCAGGCACTGGCTGCAGAAGGGCAGGGGCCGAGGGGACGCAGGTGGCACCACCCACCTGTTGGCATTCTCCAGGGTCTCCACCTTCTTCCACAGTTCATTGTTCTCGGATGTAAAGGTCTCCACCCTGCGGGGGCCAAGCAGGCACAGGCTCAGGGGCAGCCCCCAGACTCACTGCTGCCCCCTTAGCCCTGCCCACCAGCATCCTAGTCCCTGTGCCCCCGGCCCCTGTGAGAGAGGGCTGGGGAGAGCAGGCCAGGCTGGGGAGTGGGGCCCAGGCCACCCAAGCCTCCCACCTGCCCAAGACCTCTTACTTCTTTTCTAGACACTCCACGTACTCCTTCTTCTTACGGCGGCTCTCCTGGGCCGAGATCTATAGGGGGAAGCCCCCAAACGGGAGTTACCACACCACATATCCACTTCCTGGGGCTCCCTAACTTCAGGGCTGGCATCTCCAGGGGAGCAGAGCCCTCCCCTCAAACCAGGGAAGCCCCAGGGCAGGGGCAGGGTCTGGCTCACTCTTTACCTTGTTCTTGATTTTCCTCCGGACCCTCTTTAAGGCCTTCTCCTCAGCTTTGGTGAGGGGGAGTTTTGTGGGGATGGGGTAGCCCTCAGCAATCAGGGTGCGCTTTTCCTCCTCCGTCAGGAGCAGTGGCCCCGACGTCCCCTGTAATTTCTGTGGTAAGGGGGACATGATAGTTAGGAACCAGACAGCCCTGCATTCAAATTCAAGCTCTGCCATTTACTCTTCGCATGACCTGGGCAAGGCACTCAACTCACTGAGCCTCAGTCTCCTCATCTGAAAAAGGGGCAGATCTGAATTAAATCCAATAACATGTATCAAGTGCTCAGGACGTTGCTGGAAGCCTGGCATGTTTGGCCCTCAGTATATTGCTGGGGGTGGGGTGGTCCCGAGATCCCATCCTGGAACCCACAGCCTCAAAGCTTACTTGTCCAGGGCCCCCTGAACAGCACCCACCTCAGACACCTACCACCTCTTGGGAGGTTCCACACCCATCCCAGTGGATTCTGGGCCTCCTGAACATTGTTCTCCAAACAGTGCTCTTTGGGGGCAGCCTGGGCCGTCCCCCTGAAGGTGAGGAATGTCAAGTTCTAGTCCTGGCTCTGCAATAGTGTGGGTTCGGCAGGCCTCTTGGACTCTACCTGTTTCCTATTTACCCTAAGGCACGATTAAAAGATTGTCACTCCCATCTGCCAGGCAGGCACCTCTCTGAATTCTGACGGGGATGGGGATCAGGCTTAGGGCTCCCCAGGCACTCAGTTCCTTGACCCTAGGGTCAATCCACCCCCAGCTGCTTACGTGAGGGGCAGTGAGGAGGGGGGAGGTGGAGATGGCTGTGGAGGAGCGGGCCATGGGCCGGATGGGGCTGGAGGGGGGCAGAGAGCGGGGACTCTGGGAGCCGTCGCTGTCGCTGCCATGGCTGCTGGGGGGCGTCGGAGGCATCTGCACCAGGTCCTCTGGGGAGAGCAGGAGAAGCCAGGTTAGCAGGGTGGCACCCCAGCTCTGGTCGCACAATCAGAGTTCAGCATAGCATGGGCCTAAGACAGCCCGGACTGACTGTGGGACTGGCTGCTGGGACCTTGACCGCTATAACATCAGAAGCCCCTCTGCCATGTCAGAAAGACGAGCTGATGTCCCAGAAGACAATTCCTGAGTGTCACCCCATCTCTGACTCCACAGAAGCCTGGCTCCTTTAAGCCTGGTTCTTGGTGGGGATATCACAGAGGCTTGATTCTTGGGATAACTCCCCTACCCCTGACTTCACAGGGCTCAGGATCTTTGAGCCTCCAACTTGGCAACCCCAGGAGGTGACTGGAGTCTGCCTATAGCAAGACCCATGGGGATCAGGCTGGTCAAGCCACAGCCTCTGTCCCTTTCTTTCCACGGCAAAATCCCAGGGTGTCCATTTTCAACCTCAGGGTAACAGGACAGCAGGCACTGGGCTTTCAGCAGACCCACCAGGAGCACTGCTCTCCCCAGCATGCCTTCTGTGCTGCTTCTCTGAGGCCACAGCATCAGGAAGACTGACGCTCTGCAGGTGGTCAGGAAGAGGCCTGTGCAGAGCCAAGAGGACCAAGAGCCTTGCTGCAGGGAGAGCTCCCAGGCCAGCACAGAATGCCCAGATTGAAGTCCAGGTGCGGGAATCTGGAGCTGACTGCACCGCAGAGCCGGGCTGACGCTGGCAGGAGGAAGCATTGCATCCTTCTGGGCTCGGCCCATGACTGCCTCCTGCAGGAGTTCCCTCTCCCTTCTTTGGCTCTCATTTGCCTATTATGGATGCCAGACTGTAAAGACCACTGAACTTGGACTCAGAGAGACCCGAGTTCAAGTCTCGACTGTTGCACCCCAC
The DNA here is from genome assembly GCF_002837175.3 of Physeter macrocephalus. NCBI lineage: Eukaryota > Metazoa > Chordata > Mammalia > Artiodactyla > Physeteridae > Physeter > Physeter macrocephalus. Next base: position 30,309 of record NW_021145360.1, on the reverse strand, counting down.
AACTGTGTGACCTACAGTTATGTTTACTTAACCTCTCCCAGCCTCACTTCCCTGCTGAATGGGAGTGAAAGGACTCCTTGCATGGAGCCAGGAGGATGCAACGGGCTAATGTATGGGAACATGCTTTATGAAATGAAGGGCACCCTACAATGTAAGGTGTTTTCACACTGGTCCCTTTCTACCTCCTGTTAATTCTGTATCTTCTCTCAGAGGCTGGGACCAACTTGAGGGTGAAACTTGGGCCTTATTCATCTTTCTAAACCTTGTGGTACTTAGTCCAGGGCCTGAATAAGCACAGTAGATGCTTAATCAATGTTTGATGAATTAATGAGGTGGGATTGGCAAGATTCAGTTAGCCCTTTCTCTTTCTGGTCAATCCAAGAAGCTTCCTCTCTTCTCTTCTCCCCTGTCAGGTCTGGGGATGTGCTTTCAAGGCTTCCTGGGGATCTGCCATCTTTAATCCATAACACTGCTGTATAATTGGTGGTTTGTCCGTGGCTCACACTACTCTGTGATCTACTTGGGTACAGGGACTGTCTTCTCTCTCTGCTTCCCCAGCTTCCTGGGACTAGGAGATGCCCAGTGAACTCTAGTTGGATGGATGGATAAATGAATAGATGGATGGATGGACAGATAGATGGATAAATGAGTAGATAGATGGATGGATGGATGGATGGATGGATGGATGGACTGATGGCTATAGAGTGGACTTCAATTAATGAATGATGGGAGGGGTGAGAAGGTGTTGATAATACTGATGACAGCTGTAGATTGTGTAAGAAGGGGACTGGAGGGATGGAGAATGGGCAGGGTGGGGAGGAGAGAATATTCTGGGGAGATGGGAGGTGTTGAGGGAGATGGGTGGGCTGGACCATGGGAGTAAAGAATGCAGTCTGCCCAAGACTGGAGAGGAAGAGTCCCTCTCTGGACACACTTACCTGGTGTCACTTTGAGGAACTGGTTTACCTCCTGAGGCTCTGCTTTGATCACTGGCAGCTGAGTCATCTCTCCCGGGGCCTGAGGAAGAGACAGGTCCAGCTCCGTCAGCTGCCCCGGGGGGGCCCGTCCCCACCATGCCATCCAACCTCCCTCTCTCCCTGGGCCTGGGGGTCTGCCCTGCAGCATTAAGGAAGTATCTGGGCCCAGGGTTCCAGGCACATTCCAGAGGAGCAGAGGCAAGTTCTCGTGCTTAGAGAAGTCAAGTAGACCTAAGAAAAGAGAATGGTGGCCAAGTAGCATTGTTTAGCCTCTAAGCTCAGAGAAGGAGGGCCACCTGTGGCCTCTGAGGCCAGGGCCATCTTTTTGGTGGAGGCTGACCCTACACTGACTGTGAGCCCATGTGGGTTGCCATGAGGACGGGAGGTAATGTCTGGCAGATCGTAGTTGTTCAATGAGCGGTAACAACAGCACAGACGAAGGAGGCATTAACTGGCTGGGGGCCCAGAGAAAGCTCCCTGAGCAGCTGAAGTTTGAGTCCTGATGTATAAATAGGAGTATTCCAGATAAAGGATGGGGCAGGACGTAGATGAGGGGAGAGGCATTCCAAGAAGAGGGAAAAGCATCTGCAAAGGCACAGAGGCCAGACAGAGCACAGCTAGATCTGGAAACTGCAAGTATTAAGGGTGTCCAGAGTGTAGGGGTGTGTGTCAGAGGTGGAGTGGTGAGAAACAAGACCAGAAGATCTGGGGGGAGGGCCTGGGGAGAGGGTGTATAGAATCCAGACCAAGAAGTTTGAAATAATGAAGAGCCCCTAATGGGTTTTTAAGCAAGGGACAGATAGAATTAGATTAATGCTTTAAATAAACATGCATTCCTATTTCTTTATGCCATCCCAACTTGCTGTTCCAGAAAGGACATCAACAGGCATGGCTTCCTACACATGAGGACCAACACACATACAAGGGGTGTTCTCTTTGCAAAGGCACTGTGTTGGGTGTTGGATTTCAGGGCCATCTCTCCCCTCCAGGTCTGCAGCCAGCAGAGAGGTCATGATATCGTGGGTGGGACCCAGAATCCCGAATTTAGGCAGGTGAGTAAGAATCCCAGGAGGTTAAGGCTGGCAGGGACCTTGGAGATTCCCTGGTCTACATCACAGCTCAGGCCTCAAGTGACAGATGAAGGGACTGCAATGCAGTAGGGTGACAGCTCAGATGTGGGTCACACGCTCATCATTGTCATACCAACTCCTGGTTCCTGTGCCTTCCACTAGGGGGTCGCGGCCTCACTAGGGTGGAAAGTGTGGGCTCCAGGGTCTGGCGGCTGAGTTTGGAATACAGCTCCATTGCTTCTGACTGCAGTGTGGGGCAAGTTGCTTAACCCCTTCCACCTCAGTTTCCTTCTCTGAGGCAGGCGCGCAGCTTCCAAGACCCTGGCTGCTGCTGCCATCATGCCTTCCCTTCCTGTTATGGCGAGGGCTGAGGAGTCGCAGAGCCTGTCCTAGAGGTGGTCCCAAAAGATCCTCCCCATTTGCAGCCAACCCTGAATCCTCAGGTCCCTGGTGGAGGAGGAGGGGCTGACCTTTCTCACTTTTGGTCCTGTACATTTTGATCAGGTGAGCTGTGTGGCCAGCAGGGGGCAGTGCCAGCCAAACCTTGACTCTAGGGATTTCAAGGTAACCCTCATGCTGTAGACTCAGCGGTAGGACCCCCTTAGCAGTAGTTCATGCTCCCATTTTACAGAGAAGGAAGCTGAGGAAAAAACAGGGAAGGCAGCATGCCCAGAGCACAAATGAGAGCAGAGCTGGGCCCCAGGCAGGGCCTCTCCCAGGAGCCAGGGATCTGGGATGTCAACTTTGGATTTACAGCCGACTGCTCTTATCTATACATTCAAGGGGGTGAGGGCTGGCATGAGGGTGTGGGTTAAAAATATTCATCTCATGAAGATAAACAATTGAAATATGGCATAATTCTTATATTTCCATTTAGATGTTTCTTCCTTTTTAAAAATCCAGACACTTTGAGAAAATTAAGTGGCCTGGGCTATCTCCTTCCCTGAGACCCTCGACTGGGCCCCTGATGCCCAGCCCTGCCTGGGTCCCTGTCATCTTTCTTCTGCACACAGTGAGGGCCCCAGCTTATTCCGAGGGTGCTGTGGTTTGAGCCCGTTCTAGGATGGTGAAGGGATGGCCCAAGGGATGGGCAGGGGCCTGGTCTGGGAGTTCTGACTCTCAGACTTGAGGGTCACATTGCTCCCTGATCACAGAGCCCCTGTGTGCCCAGGGCTTTGGATTGCTCTTCCCACAGAGACCCATCATCCCTCCTCCCTCCCTCAGCCCCTACTAACAGTCCCCAGGCTCACCTGGTGGGGGACGGGCAGCCTGGTCAGGGGGCTGAGGCCCAGCAGCGGGGTGGTGGCCATGGCGGCAGCGGCAGCCATGGCTGAGGAGGCAGCCAGAGGGTCCACGGGCAGCTCCGGGCTCTGCTCCTGCTTCACCATGACCGAGCACAGTTTGTGTCCCAGCACCCACGCTCCGTGTTCCACATCTAGGGAAGGGGGCAGGACCCAGGCTCAGGGGACTCCTAGAGCAGAGGGCTCAGCCCCTCTCCTGGCCCCTTGGAGCTGCTCTGGACAGGACTGTGGAGAGATGCTAGGGTATACCGGGAGGCAGGTGGAAAAGGGCAGGGGGCGGCGCTTGTGAGGTAGGAGGGCGGAGTGGGCTGGGGCCAGAAGAAGTGGGGGCATCTTCTTCATTCAGCAGTTTACAGAGTGGTCTTGGACAACAGACCCCTCCTGACGGGCTGTGTGACTTTAGGTAAGCTGCTTAACCTCTCTGAGCCTTAGCTTTCTCATCTGTAAAAGTACCTGACAAGAAGTAAATGTTCAATAAATGGCAGCTATTGTGAATACAATTATTGTTATTCAGTAAACGTCTGCTGAGCACTGTGCTAGGTGCTGGGGATCTGGTGAGAGTCACGAGCAGTTTAGTGCAGTTAGAACTCAAAGGGAAGGAGAAGATGGGGTCAGAGAGGCCAGCAGGGATGGCAGGGCCTTGGAGCTGCGACTTTGTCCTAAAGGTAACTGAAGAGTTTTAAGCATGCTCAGATTTGTAATGTTAGAAAAGATCATTCTGCCTGTGTGTGCAGACTGGCCCGGCAGAGGGAGGCAGGGAGACCCGCAGGAGGCGGTTGAAATTGTCCAGCGAGAGAAGGTGAGGCACATGCTAAGGCAGTGGCAGTGGGGATGGAGAGGAAGGAACATACTGGAGACAAATTTAGAAGGAAGAATCCACAGGACCTGGTGCCTGGGGGGGGCAGGTGGGGAGTGAGGAGTGATGCTCAGGTTTCCCAGGGCAGCGTCCACCTCGTGGGCCTCCTGGCCTCACCTGGGTCACAGGGCTGCTGGGCATCCCCCCTTTTCCTGATGGGTGCCACTCGGAGTCAGCCCTGCCCCTGGTGGCCCCAGCACCTGGCTCTGGTGAGGCAGAGGTCTGAGGAGCCAGCATGGGTGGGCTAGAGGGGACTCTAGCCTTTGGAACCCACTGTGGGTGGGGAGAGGGGCCAGCAGCTGCCTGATCCCACCTCAGAGGCTAGGCCCCGCCCTGCTGGGAGGCTGAGGGCCTCAGTTCTGGGCTGCAGGCTGCCCCTGGGCTCCAAGAACACCCACAATCTTCCCAAATTACAGGGCCAGCCCGCTGGCCTCCGGGAAGCTGCCCCCTGCAAAGGACCCACAGACAAACTGCTCTAAAAATAGACTTGGGGTGGTGAGGAGTTGCTGGGCTGGGAGGCTGTCCACCCAACATGCTACCCTTCCCCAGGTTGGGGCCTGACACCCCATCGAGGTGACCTCCAGAGGCTGGGCTGAGGCCAGGGCACACAGGGAAGTTGAGACCTCCACAGCCACGAGCCTTGGAGCCACTTAAAGCCCCAGAAGGTGTCCCTGCCCTCAAGCGCCTGGATGGGGGCCGGGTACAAAGTCCCGTCTCTGCCCCTGGGGAATCTCAAAGATGCTCAGAAGCAGCTCACACTTCTTGCACTGAGTCTAATTCTAAGCTCTTGCTGCATATGAATTTGTGGATTCCTCCCACCAGCCCTGGCGGCGGGCGCTGCTATTCTGCCCATTTAATAGTTGAGAAGATTAAAACACTCACTCAAGACCATTGTCCTCCAAAGGGAAAGAGGAATAAGAACCCTGTTCATGGTTCTAGACATGATAGTTTTAATAGGACTTTTATACACATAAGGAAATAGTCACTAATTATATATATGTGTATATATATATACACACACACACACACACACACACACACACACACACACACACACACACATATATATGAAATGTGCTCGGCACTGACTGAGCTGGGTACTTTTCATATATATATTTTTAATCCTGGCCAGAATTCTCAAGATACCTAGTGTCTTCATTTTGTAATTGAGGAAACCGAGGTCCAGAGAGGTTAAGCAACTTGTTAAAGATCACACAGCAGCCGGTTGAGGCGCCGGGATGCACACCAAAGCCTGTACCCTTTAGCGCCCCTTAAGGCTGGCAAGTGTGGTGGTGGCATGGGTGTGAGGTTTAGAATCAGGGGGCCTGCTTGCTCCCAAGTCCCTGCTCTGCACTTACTGTGTGCGTAACCTAAACAACTCAGCTTTCCCGAAGTCTCATTTTCCTTATCAGACAAATGGGGAGTATGATAAAAGTGATTCTGACCTCACCTGTGAGTTGTGAGAAACAAATGAGATAATAACACGAAGGTACTTTGTAAACTGGAGAGTGCTATAGAAATGTTTACTGTTATTCCCATTTGTAGATGAAGAAACTGAGGCTTATCAAGGCTAAGACATGTGTCCAAATATGATGGAGCCATATGAGGAAATGCCCAAATAGACCATTTCTAGGTGGGGCACAGTCTGGAGTTCTCAAATGTTGATCACCTGAGAGGAAAAACTCAAAGGGCCCTTTGCTTAAAAGGGAGGGAGGTGGGGGAGAGGAGAGCTTTAGAGAACCCTACCTTTGGCAATAAAAGGAGGGTGCAGGGGAGTTCCCTGGTGGCCTAGTGGTTAGGATTCCGGGCTTTCACTGCCGGGGCCCGGGTTCGATCCCTGGTCGGGGAACTGAGATCCTGAGATCCGTGTGATGTGGCAAAAAAAAAAAAAAAAAATAGGGTGCAGGTGTTTCGCCCAGGTAACGTCTCAGAGGACATCACAGTGTGAGGAGGTGGTAAGGTTCTAGAGTCTTGGTGACTTGTCCACATTTATTGTTTAATCCTCCCCTCCCCGCCAGCTGTTCCATCTAAGGCTGGTTCCCAGACCTAAGCATGCATCAGTATCACCTGGAAGGCTGGATCCTCCCCACAGCGTTTCTGATCCAGCAGGTCTGGGTGGGACCTGAGAATCTGCATTTCTAATAAGTTCCCAGGTGCTGCCCCTGGTCTGGGACCCACCCTTTGCACATCACTGACCTAAGTCAGCCAAAGACCCTCTTGAGAAGTGCCCTTCTGGGTCTGACTTGCGGAAGAACAAAAAGGCGGGGGGCTCCCCTGAGAGGTTTTTGTGGGAGCCCCCTCGGGTCTGGTGTCCCTCCTCTGGGTCTGCTGTCCCTCCTTGGGTCTGGTGTCCCTCCTTGGGTCTGGTACCCTGGGCCCCGCCACCCCTTCTTACCTTGGGTGGTGTCCTCCATCTTGATGGGCACAATGGGGCTCTGAGGTGCTGAGTCACCGCTCAGGGAGTAGCTGTGCTCGGCCTGGATGCCTGGCGTGGGGGAGTCCAGTTCCATGTCCAGTAGAGGGCTCTTCTCGTCCAGCACGGGGTCATCAAAGAAACTGCTGAACAGGTCATTGGAGAAGTCCTCCATGTTCTCTGCAAAGTGGTCCAGGTGTTCAGGGAAGTGCTAGCAAAGGGGGAGGGAAGAGGAGGGAGTCAGCTCACCCTGGAAAGGGGGCACAGATGCTGCTCTGGTGGTGCCACCAGCCCTGCCACCACCACCACCGCTGTCCCCGCAACCTCCCCATTACTCTTCCCTCCATCATCAATACCACCACCAACACCAACTTCCCCCCGGCCCACATCATCATACCAGCTATTATCATTTCTATCACTACTGTCACCTCCACCGCTGTCTCTAGCCTCTCCGTCAGTATTCTCAAGGGTGAGTCCTGGATGGTGTGAAAGATTCCAGGCGATAGGACATAGGGCTTTAGAGCTGGCTTTGTGACCTTGGTCAAATCACTTAGATTGCCCAAGTCTGTTTCTCAGTCCACCCTACTTCCTTCATGGGAGGACTAATTACTAAAGAATAAGTGTATCTATGCCAGCAAGTTTGCATTCCAAAGGCAATATCAGTGACTTTTGTATTCTCTTTTGCTGGAATGCAAGGTGGTGAGATTATTGAGGACTCTGCCCCCCTCATTAGTACAGTCCCCACTTGTCCGCATGCCTCCAGTGTCTCCCTTTTCCCAGCCATTCTTTATACCAAGAGATTAGGCTCCAGAACCATATCATTTGGATTTGAATCCTGGCCCTGATGCTCCTAGCTATGACTCAGTGCTGTTCAAACTGTGGGTGGTGACTCATTAATGGGTTGTGAAATCAATTTAGTAGGTCACGACCAGAATTTAAGAAAAAAGAAAACAGAACAAAATAGAGTAGAAAAATATCAGAGTGCACATAGGGAAGTTAAATACTTGGTAGATTTTTTTAAATCTCAGTTGTGTGTGTGTGTGTGTGTGTGTGTGTGTGTGCGTGTGTGTATGTTCTTGGGAAGGATGTAAAATATATTTCTCAGAAACAAAATAGTCTGAAAAATATTGGTCTCCACGATCCTGGGAAAGTTGACTAAGGTCTCTATGTTTCATTTCCTCCTTTGTACAGTGGGGATGATAATAGTTCCTATCTGCTAGGGTTATTGTGAAGATTAAACAAGTTAATGCATGTCAAGCACTTAGAATAGTCCCTGGTACATAGTAGTTACTCAACAAACCTCTTATTAGTAAAGCATCCAGTGGCTGGCACATAGGAGGTGCTTGTTTTTTCTCTCTAAAGAATTATAAATATGTAAGGGAATGTTGTTCATTCTTTTTTTTTTCTGTGTGGCCGCGCCACACAGCATGTGGGATCTTAGTTCCCTGACCACGGATTGAACCTGCGCCCCCTGCATTGGAAGCACAGAGTCTTAACCACTGAACAGCCAGGGGAGCTCCCTGTTCACTCATTTTTTACTGACTGAATGAATTTTCTGGGGCTTTGCTTCTGGCCCTGGGGTCCCACCTGGAGAGTGGGTAAGGACTGACTTCTGGAGTCCGGAGTTGTTGGCTTTCTGGCCTGGAATACTTGGAGCCTGTCCTAGTCTGGAAGGGATGAGCAGAAAAGCCCTCTGTCTGAGAATAAGATTCAGAGCCACATGAGCACCTGTGTGTGGGGGCCAGGGGATGAGCCCAAGCTCTGAAGATAAGCTTGCTTTTGACTCCTAGCTCACTCCTTGCTAAGTTTACTTCACTTCACTGGGTCTCAGTTTCCTTATCTGTAAGGGGGAAATAATAGTTCCTACCTCACCGTTGTAATGAGGATCAAATATTTGTTAGGTGCTTAATGCTACCCTCATAGGATTATGAGGGTAAAATGAGGAAATACATATAACACATGTATACAAATAACATATGTATACATCTATACAGCAAACACATGTAACACTGAGAACAGGGTCTAGAATGCAGTGAGTGCTCGATAACTGTTAGCCATTGTTATTATCAAAAGCCTAACTCTGGGCCTGAGGTGAATGGAGCCTGGAGCCAATGCAGGGAGGTGGCTTGGTCCTTCCTCCAAACAAAGCATGGATCAGAGAATCCATGATAAAATGAGTTCAGAAACCCATCGTCTTAAGTACTCTCTCTTCTCCCCAGCTTGTCAGAACTTACCATCCCTATCCTACACTTTTCTTGTGGTTTTAACTTTCTGAAGTGCTTTCATATGCATTGTCTTATCTAATCCTCACAATTACCCAAGGAGACAAGGAAGTTGCATATCTATATTTGACAGGTAGGGAAACCGAGGCTCAGGGAGCCAAGGAAAGCAGGGAAGCATCCACAACCCCAGTCACACCCCAGTCCTCCCCCAGTGACAGCAGACATTCCCCTGATCGGGAGGTGCCTGTCTGTCAGACTGTGAACTCCCTGAGGTAGTAGGGTCTGGACTTGTTCACCTGCTGGGTCCCATCCCCTGGCCTAGGATAGACACTCAACAGCTATTGGTGGAGGGACAGTGCCTTGTACCCCAGAGGCAACGCCATCAGTATGTCATTCATCCCATCAATGCCTGGGGTGAGGCAGTACCAGGAAGTCAGAGGCTGAACAAGTCTCCAAGACTGTGATCCCAGCCAAAGGCCATTTAAGGGTGCAATGCCCCCCAGCCACCTAGCCAGCCACAGTCTGGACTGTGCTAGCTACACCCTCAGCAGAGTCTGGGTCAGCCCACCTGGGGGCGCCCTCTCTCTCCCTCTGTCTCTGTCTCTCTCTCTCTCTCTCAGGGTCTCTCAAAGGCCTGGTGTGAGCCAGTGGGAGGGGGTTGTGAAGAGCCTAGTGAGTCAGCTGCTAAGGTATTTCTCCGGCAGCTGCTTCTCAGGCGATAAGGGTTTGCCAAACCCTTTCCCTGGGCCTGGGAGAGGAGAGAAACTTCCTCCAGTCTGGGCTGGGGTCCCTAAAGGATTCCAGGCAGATGAGCCAGGTCCTTCTCAGAGACCCCTTTTGGGGTGCCCGCAGGCACCTGCTGAGGGAGATCAGTTGGCCCCTGCTTTGTGAGCAGTCCCACCCCACCTGCTGGAGACAGCAGCAAAGGCCCAGCAGGACAGAGCTTCCAGAGGGTGGGAGCCAAGTGGAAGGGGAGGGCGGCCAAGGGGCAGGCGGATTGGGGGTGGGGGACACTCAGAGAACCCAGTCCTCCTTGCTCAGGGCTTCCCTGTGTGCTGGGTGGACCTCTGGGGGCAACGGTGGGATGTCCCATCATCCCCAGGCCCACCTCCTGCTCATGCGAGCGTGCCAGAGGGGCTCCCTTTAGAGAGCTTTGAGCCCTATTTCTATCCAGTGTCTGGCCTCTCAGAGCAGCCCAGTTATGGCTGGTTTATACCATCAATTTAGAGGCAGAAGGGACCTGAGAAAGCCCATGGTCCACGCCCCTTCTCCCCACTTGCTAATGAGGAAACTGAGGTCCAGAGAGGGACCTACCAGGATCACACAGTGAGTTGGTGATGCCGAGGGAGGGGTTATCCGCAGCTCTGGGGCTGCACAGGAATGTGGAGCAACTTCTCCTTCCTGTCCTCTCTTCTTCCTCTGTACCCACCCTCCCCCTAACCCTGGAAAGCCCCCCCGGGAGATGTCAGGCCTCCTCAGCTTCAGCAAGGCCCCTTGTCCCTTCTCCCACCCCCCAAAACCATACCCAGCTCTTTCTCCAGTTCACACACAAAAAGTTCAGGTTTCAGACTACCTGATGGAAAATGATTGGGGGTGGGAGGCAGGATTCTATAGACGGCAGGGAGTCAACGTTCTGAGGGGGATAGGGTTCTACTGGGGGTGAGCGTTCTACCGGGGGTGACTTTCCAAGCAACTGGGGTGGGAAGCCAGAGAAGGAAATATTATGATTTGTTTCCCTCCTTGTTGAAGACTTTTTCCAACAGTCTTGCCAATATAAGCTCCTTCTCGGCTGCCACGCGCAGCCGGCGCCGGCTCCCCTCTCTTGGAGGACAGGTCCCGAGCTCTCGGGCTCTCAGCCCCGCGCACCCCTCCCCCTCCGCAGCATCTCCTCCCGGAGCCGGGTCTCAGTCGCCGACCCTTTAAGTTTAAAGAAGGAGCGTGTCCAGTCGGCCCCGCGTGGCTCACAAGAGGTTAACGAAAGCGCGCGGGGGGCTGCCCCGCGCCGGAACCCAGCAAGCTCATTGGTCGGATCTGCGGAGGTCGTGGCCAATGGGAGGAGGCTGCGAGACGCCCGCCGCTGGAGCCGCGGGGAGGAGGCGGGAGGAGGGCACGGCTCGCGCGGGGGAGGGTTCGCGGCCTCCGCCGAAGCGCGGGCTGCACAAGGTTAGAGTGTGTTCGTCTTGTGTCCCTTTCTGCACCTGGGGCAGAGGCAGAAATGGCCCTTTTGAGCTTTCAGGTGCGCCTGGCAGTTCTATGGTGCCCTAAGACCCTTATCAGCTGCGTGGCCTCGACCCCTTACCGGGAGCCCCAGAAAGTGAAGACAGAGGGGAGGCCAGGCCCCAATTCTTAAGTTCCTTCGCAGCTCTTCCAGCTCAGCTCCTTCCTTCCCTCCTCGAATAATCCTACCTTGGGCGCATTGATGGGGCAACGGGGTCTCTGTCCCAGGTAGGGGGAGGTGGGACACTCCTGGGCGGTAATAGCGCCGTCTGAGGCTCCTCTCAGTTCCCCTCCCCTAATTCCCCCCTGGGGGTCGATGCAGAGAGAAGGAAAAGCTCTGGGGGCGCGGCTGTCACCTGAGGGTGTGTGTGGGAAAGAGGTTTCCCCCACCTGCCGCAGCCTGAGAGCGCCCCCTTCTCTCTGGCCCCTACCCCTCGGCGCCTGCACCCCCATCCCGGGCTTCTCCCCCTCCCCCGGTCCAGGCTGATTCAGTCTGTGTTTGGGGAAAGGAGGGAGGAGGCCGGAGTGGGTCCAGGCTGAGCTGTGGGATAAGGAGTGGGGGGGAAGGCCGAGCCCGGACATTCCTTCCGAGAGAGTGAGCTCTGGGGAGCGATGGGAGGAGAGTCCTCTCACATTTCCCCTTCCCCTCCCCCGCAGGTTAGCCCCCCCCTCCACTGACCCATACATTCCCGGACGGTTACTTGCCTCGTGGTCACTAGAAAATTGCCCCCATTTCTAGCTGAAGGGCCACCAGTCTGAGTCATTGTTGTGCCCTGTGTGGCGGTGAGGGGTGGGGGTAGGGTCAAGAGAGAGCAGGCAGGGGCTTGGGGAAGGGAGGTGGGCCCCTGGGTACCCAGTGGTCCTCCTAGTTCTTAAGCATAACCATCCAGGCATTTGGGGATGGGGGAGATCCAGGCATCTTCCCAGAGCTAGACTGGAAGGCTGTCCTATGAAGGGAAAAAGGCCCTAGACTCAGACTCAGGAGGCCCCAGTTCAAGATCCATCTGTGCTGTGAGACCTGGGCAGGGGCAAGTGGTGTCTCCTCTCTAGGCCTGTTTCCCCATCCATTCCCCAACATAGTCTGTGTTCCTACTGAGGCAGGGGTGGCAGGCATAGGGTGAAGTGGACTAGTCGGAAAGTGGCCTCTCTTCCTCTGCTCTGGCATCTCTGGGGACTGTGAAGGGATGGAGCCAGTTTTCCTCATCCCTGGAGCCAGCCCCTCCCTGAGCCTTCCTGGCAGGGCACAGGGGTGAAGGGAAGCACATTGTTCCAGCCTCCAACCTCACTCTCATCCCCCATTCCCCACAGGCCCGGGGAAGGCGGCTGCTGAGGTTTCATATTTTCCCCCTACCGAACTCTTCACCACAGAGCCCAAGTCCAAATAAGCAGAAATGCTTCCCTGTGTGTGTGTGTGTGTGTGTGTGTGTGTGTGTGTGTGTGCGTGCGTGTGCACGTGCTCGTGCACATGTCTTCACCACAGAGCCCAAGTCCAAATAAGCAGAAATGCTTCCCTGTGTGTGTGTGTGTGTGTGTGTGTGTGTGTGTGTGTGTGTGTGCGTGCGTGTGCACGTGCTTGTGCACATGCGTGTGCATGTGTGTGCACATGCTACACAGACGTGGGCTGTGAGGTTCTTTCTTACACAGGGAAACACCATCTTCCTGACACCACGCAACATAAGATCCCCACATTTAGACACATTCAGACTGTTCTCTCTACAGCCTGGCGCAGATACTAATGCACATACACACTCTCTGGGCTCACATAGGCTGACACTGGCAGGCACTGACACAGACCCAACAAGGAAACACTCCTCAGATGTGATCAGACAGACACAGACTCCCATGTGCGCACACACACACGCATACATGCAGTTACCCCAGACAGTCACAGTCACAGACGTGGGCATGCACACTTTCACACAAACACACACAACATCTCACAACACCACAGCACTGAATGCTGACTGTGCCAAGCCACATGCCTGAGTCATGTGACCCCCAGCGAGGGAGCGTTGGGAGTCCTGGGCTTGCCTGGGGCTGGGACGGTGAGGGCTGGGACTGGAGGAAGAGGTACCATGGGGATTGAGCTTTTCTGTGCCTGTGTGCTGGAGAAAAGAAGTGGGAGAAGAAGGGGCAGGCTGGTGCCCACCACAGGCTGCCGCTGTGCAGAGCAGGGTCCACAGTCTCTGCAGCCCCCAGCCCTGTTAGTCTGGCTCTCCAGTTCCCCCTCCTGACACTGTGGTAGCCCTTCCCTGGCCGGACCACAGGTCCCTCAGGAAAGTGAAGAGCTGGCCTACAGGTTCCCAGCCAGCCCCTGGCATCTTCTGACCAGGCGGCCCATGTGCTGTGGCCCAATGTTGGGGTGGGTGCCAGGTACTGTCTGGGCAGAAGGAAGCGATGGCAGTTAGTGCCGCCGCCCAGGGCTGGGATGAGCTGTGACTGGCACCACTGAGGGCACAGCAGCCCAGGGTCTGGCTGCTGGAGATGTTAGTCCATAGGCAGTAGCCGGAGGATCCCTGTGGGACAGCTCGGGACACTGGAGACTAAGTGCCAGGGCTGGCGCTGGGGGCCTCTGGAGAATAAGGGCATCTAGTCCCATCCACTTATTCATCCCTCGTGCATTTGTTCAGTGTTTACTGAGGACCTACTGTGTGCCCAACCATGTGGATACAGAGATGAACAAAGCCCAGTTCCTGCTCCCAAAGGGCTTCCTGACTAGTGGTATGACTACCCAGTTATGAAGGTCGGTCCAAGGCTTGAACTCCAATCTGTCTCCAGAACATTCTCCACCTTGGGATCTTCTAACATAAATATGACTATGTGACTCCCCTGCTCACTATCCACTAATGACTTCCTCTGCCCTTAGGATAGTTTCCGACTTCCTTAGTATAGCTCGAAATGATCCAGCCATGTCACCTCTGTGTCTCGCTGTGTCCAATTCTCATCTGTGTCTCCAAAGCCTAGCACTGGTCCCAGCACATGGTAGGTGCTCAGCTCTTTGCTGAGTGACTGAGTGACTGACTGAATGAGTGGGCAAATGAAGGAGTGTGCCGGTGAGCAAATGGACTGAGGCCTTTTCTTCTGCAGCTGAGCCTCCAGGAGTGACTGCCCTGAATTCCGCTCTGATGCCAGCTTGCTCCTGCTCCAGGCAGTTTCCATGCGCCTGGATGCCTTCCCTCAGCTCCTCCCTGGTGGGGCCTGTTGTACCCATTCTCTGGGTTGTTCTTTCCCAAGGCCTTTTTGCTCTTAAGCCCCAGCCAGACCAGGTACCTGGGGACCACAGCCCCCAACTCAGCTCTGGAGGAACTGTCCCCAGGCTTAGGCCAGGTCCGAGAGTATAAACGGAGCCCAGTGGCCAACCGGCCGAGCTGCTCTTCCGGCCCCTGGCCAGCTGGAAGGCCCTCTTGGGCTGGAGCCTGCCACCAGGCTCTGGCTGGAATTCCCTTGGCCTCTTCCCTCTCCTCTGTGCACTCAGCATTCGGCCTCTGGCTTCGTCAGCGGTCCCAGGCCTGTCTGAGTTGTCCTCAGGTTTTATTTTTGGAAGAAGTTGCATTCTCTCTCCTTATTTATTCCCTTCCTTCAGGGAAGGTGTGGGACCCCTGGGCTCGGCTGGGGATCAGGCTGTGACTCCAGCCCCTGGGGTTTGGACTTCTCTGGGGCTCCAAGGAGGGGACCTCCAAAGATTCCTGACCGATCTGATGCTTCAAAGCCATCTGACTCTGCCCTTCTTCCCCCACCCAGTGTGTGACTAATGCCTGCCCCTGCCCTTCTTGAAGAGCCCCACGATAGCCAAAAGAAATCATTGCAATTTTAGAGCTGAAAGGAATTCTGGCATCATTAGGTCCATCCCCTTTTACTTGTAGAAGCAATGTAGTTCAACGGTTATAAGCAAGAGAGGCAGACAGATCCAGTTCTAATCCTGGCTCTGCTGCCTACTGTGTAGCCTTGGGCAAGTTACTTAACCTTTCTGAGCCTCTGTCTCAGCTATGAAATAGGGGTACTTATATCTACGCCACCTGTGAGGTTGCTGTGAGGGTTAAATGAGACAACATTTGTAAAGTGCTTTGTACAATGCAAGACACATAGAAGGCTCTTTTCAAATGTAGCTATTATTATTATCATTATTATTACAGAGAGGAAAACTGAGAGCCAAGGGAAGGAATGGACTTGCCCAGGATCACACAGCTCAAGGTAAGCAGCCATTCCCAGAGTCTTTCCTCTGTCTCCATCTGCCTTCCAAGGAGAAGGGAGGGGGCAGGCACCAGCCCAAAGGAGGAATCTCCTTGAGTCAGTCGCATGGGCAAACCCCTGGGTCTTCCATGGCTGCCTCCTGCATCAGGCCCGGGCCCTCCTCTGACTCAGGTATTTCCTCCACTGCCCCAGGGGCTTCTTGCTCACTGGGGGTGAGAGGTCCAGGGAGGAGACCCCAGGCTGAGGGTCCACCTCAGCCCCAAGGTGGACCCCAGGCCAGCGGGACTATGAGAGGAGGGGGAAATGCTGGGTCCTGACATCACAGAGCAGAGAAGCTGGAGCCACAGCCATGCAGGCCAGCTGGGGCCCTTCCAGCACGTCCAGATGTCTCAGGAATGTGCTGAGCTGGGAACCACCTCACTCCTTCCCTCACCACCCCCAAGCCCTCATCCCCTCATATGCTTGCTCAAGCTCTGCCTCTGCCCCGCCCCCTACCCGTCCTCTTTCATCTCTCCCTGGGAGAGCCTCGTGTCCACTGTCCCTCTGGTTCCTTGCCACAGTCCAGCTCCCTCTCAGACCTCTGAAGGGGTCACCAGAGGCAAGAGCCCTTCCCCTTCTGCAGACCCCCTGGTCTGACTATGACGGGTGGCGGGGGAGATGGAAGCCTGAGCTAACTGGGAGGGGAAAGTTCTGAGCAGATAGTGCCTGCCAGATCCCAAATGTGGAACTGATTTGCAGCCCTGGGAGAGAAAGGGGTGAAGGCTTTGGGGTGGTAGAGGGCAGGGTTGGGCCTCTTCTCCGGGAGGATGATGAAAGGGGCTTTGGGTATCTTGTCCCAGTTGATGGGTGGGAGGGCCGAGGAGAGGAGGTGCCAAGCTGGGCTGGGCTCAGAAGGAGGGCTCCGATCCTTCTAGGCTGCTGGGATCAATGGGGACCTGCTTTGCCTGATAGTGGAGGGTCCTGAGGGGGTGAGGGAACCCCATTAGGGTCTTGGGGTTGGGCCAGGAGGCAGGACATGGTTCAGACTGGAGCTCTCAGCCCCAAAGAGGGACAGCTTGTGTCTCTGCAAGGGTGGAGTTGCCTTGGGCCTCCCCAGGCCAGCCTGGCCCCAAGTGCTGGGGATGAGAGAGCCAGAAGGGAACTGGTGCTCCTGGCCAGTGTGAGAGTGACATCAGGGCAGGGGGTAGAAATCAGAGGAGAGAAGGGATCTGGGGTCAGTTGCTGCCTCGGCCTGCTCTGGGCACAGAGAGGGGCCCACAATGGTGTCTTGGGGGAGAGGCCCTGATCATCCAGACAGGCTGACAGCTGGGATGCCCTAATGGACTCTAGACCTCCTAGCACTGAGACGGTTCAGGGGAGCTGTGACCACTGCCCTGTCCAGCTCAGAACTATCATTGAGAACTATCACTGGCTCCCTTCTGCCTGCTGAAAAGACTGCCAGCTCCTAAGCACAGCATTCAAGGTTTGTCACAAATTGATCTCAACTTTCCACTATAGCTGCAACCCCTCATCTTTCCTTTCCCTCCAGCCTCATTGGATGACTGCTCCCAGTTCCTTAAACCTGCTGTAAGCTCCATGGCTGCAGAGCCTTTGCTTGTACCATTCCCTATGCCTGGAAGGCCTTTGCCTTTTATCTCCTCATTCTAACTCCTATCATCCTTTAAGGTCCAACTAAGTGCTGCTTCCTCCAGGAAGCCTTCCTTGATCACCCAGCTGGAGGAGTCCTCTCCGTCTTATACCACTGTAGCATTCATAGGCCACTGGTTAATATCATGCCTTGAACTCTAATTATCCACAATGGGACCCATCTCTCCTTTTAAACTTTAACCACCTTGAGGGTAGGATATAGGATGGATTTCATCCTCGAACCCTCTGCAGGGCTTCACACAGGGACTGGCATACAGTATACCTAATAACAATAATAGCTAATATTTATATGCCAGGCACTGTTCTAGTTCCTTCCATGCAGTACCTGATTTAAGTTTCAGAAGATCAGGTAGGTACTATTAGTACTGCCATTGAATGGTTAAGGAAACTGAGGCACAGAGAAGTTAAGTAGCTTACCCAGTTTATTCAGTTAGCAAGTGGCTGAGCCAGGATTTGAACCCAAGCTCTGATTGCAGATTTTGTGCTCTTAAGAACACACGACAACACTGGATGTTGAAGGAATAATGATCGATTTCCTGCTGTCCCATTCCAGCACCTAGTACAGGGCCAGATACAAAATATGGGCCCCCATTCCAGGCATTGGGTCCTCACCTGGGGCCCCAGGTTTGCTCATCCCTGGCCATCCCTCTCCTGATTCCCAGAAAGACATAGCCCTGAGAAGAGGCCTGGGGTTTTTTGCCTTTACCCAAAGAAAACAGCCTTTCAGCTCCAGAGAGGTCCAACAGGTAGGCAAATAAAATCCCTATGATTAGGGGCTAACAAAGGGACGAAGATGGGACATTCCTCCAAGGGCAGTCCAATGCTGAGGACCGTCCTTTCGGGCAGTAACAGCAACAATCAGAATAAAAACAGCAGCAACAGCTACTGTTTATAGAGGGCTTGCCGTGTGCCATGCACTGTGCTAGGCTCTCTGCAAGAGTTGTCTGAGTCCTTGTAAGAACCCTGTGTGCTACAGTCATCCTTACTTAATGGATGAGGAAAATAAGCTCAGAGAGGTTAAGGTACCTGTCCAAGCTCACACAGATGACAAATGGTGAGAGCCAGGATTTGCTCCCAGGTCTGGGCAGGGCTAAAACCGACCGCTAATGGTCACCCCACCCCACCTCAGGTATGGCTTGGCTCCCCAGCGCTTGTCGAGGTATCTGCCATCTGACCTGTGGACTTTCTGTCTGGTCAGGTGGGGTATTGGAATAGACACCAGGTCTCAGGAGAATTTCTGTTCAGAATCTGCCCAGAGTGGAATGGATTTAGAGTCTACAGCTCAACTTTTCCCCAAGCTCATGCAACTTTGAGAGCCCAGGATACTGAGAGCTGGGTCGATTTCTTTAGCTGGGTAGTGAGTACCCAGGTATCCATTTTATTACACTTTGTAATTCATATACATGCATTATATATATTCTCTTATGTGCACGATATATTTCATAATAGAAAAGGCCATCATAATTAGGAGATTGGGATTAACATATACACACTACTATATATAAAACAGATAACTAACAAGGACATACTGTATAGCACAGGGAACTCTACTCAATATTCTGTAATAACCTATATGGGAAAAGAATCTGAAAAAGAATGGATATATATATATATATATATGACTGATTCACTTTGTTGTACACCTGAAACTAGCACAACATTGTAAATCAACTATACTCCAATAAAAATTAAAAAAAAAAAAAAAAAAAGAAAAGGCCATCATGATAGAGTGAAAGGTAGATGTAGGATTTAGGTTAAGATTCACTGATTGATAAATAAAATCCACCTAAAAAAAGAAAAGTACCATCAAAGCGGGAAGTGTGGAAGTGTCCTTTCTCCCATTACCCATCCACCCACTCGTTCATCCATCCATCACCGCTTCTCACTCCTTCCTTCCATCTCTTCAATAAATAAACATTTCCTGAGCACCCAGTCACTATAGCTGTAACTAGTGAATAGATAAAAACAATTGCCTGACACTCCCTGCCCTCAAAGAACTCTCAGTCTAGTTCAGCAATGAGGAAACCAAGGCCCAGAAAGGGGAAGTGATTTGCCCAAGGTCAGACAGAGAGTTAGGGAGATGAGGTGAGGAGAGGTGAGAACATTCTAGGCAGCGGGGAACACATGGGAAAAGGCTTGGGCCTGTCTGCCTCCCCAGCAAGTCCCCTCAATTGCTGCTTTCAAACTGCCTCCTGGCTCTCCGTGAGGGCCTGAAGAGCCTGCCTTACTCCACTGCTGCTTTCATTTTTGTTATTCTTTTGGAAGGAGAATAGGGGGACAGCTGCTGCTGTCCAGCTGTTCTGTCAGACCACACAGCCCAGCCCAGATGTGTCAGCCTCTCTGTGATGGGTGAAATGGCTCCTGGGCCAAGGGCCAAGGAAGCTGCAGTGAGGGTTCTGTCCCGGGAGAGTTGGAAGAGGCACCTTCAGCCCGGCAGCAGAGAAGCCCAATATTCCTCCAGCTGTCAAGTTGGCCTCGCTCATGATGTGGTATGTCCATGTCATAAGGATCAGGATTTTGACATTCCAAGGAAATCACCCTTGGTCTATTTTCTCTAATGGTCAGAGTTCTGGGCTGTATCTTGTCCCTCCCAGCTTCCCCAGAACCAGACATCCTCATGACTACCTTCTGCCCAGTCCTGCTCCCCAGTTCTACCATTTACTCTGCCTGCTGAAGTGGGTTACTTCGTGTTCCAGCCAGAGCAATGCTCATGGTCTTGACTTAACTCCACCCAAATCTTCCTCCTCCATCCTGCCCCCTGGAGCTCTGAGACTTCCAGAAGAACAGCCTGTTCTCCAGCATCTGGAGCTGGTTTCTTGAGGGAGGCTCAAGAGCAAGCCAGGTCCCACAGAGGGATGCTCTGAGAGGGCCTTGGTACCAGGACTTGCAGGAGGCACATCATATGGGGAAGGGAAGACACAAAGCGGGGCTGGCCTTCATCCTCCCCTCTCCTGGCACAGTGGCCAGGCCAGACAGAAACAGACCCTCCTGAGGAGTCCTGGGAACTGCAGAGAGCAAAGGTCCAAGTTCACAGGTGGGCCGGGGAGTGGCATCCTAGAGTGAGGATGAGGAGAGGGCAGGGGATGGGATGTGCGGTCTCTCCTGCCTGGCAACGTGCTGGCTCTGCCCTTAAAGCTCTAGGCATCCATGGTGCCCTAAGGATGGGAGTGAGTGAGCATGAAGGCGGAGCCCCTCTGATATCTGAGATCCCAAACGTTCCTGCCCTGGAGGGCAAAGTCCAAACCAGAACAAGAGCGGGAGAGAAGTTGGTGATTTCTCCTCCTTGACTCCATGGGACCCTGTCCGGAGAACAGCATTTAGATGTCCCCTCCTCTGTAAGTGTCAGTTTTCTCATCTGCACAGGGGCCAATGATCCTTATATAACAGGCTCAGTAAAAGGGACACGGCCCCAGTCCTCCCTGCTGAAATGCCTTCCAATAACTCCTTTGCCAATAGGGATGGGGATATTGGAGAGGGAGGGTGGGGAGGTCACCTCCTCTGAGAAGCTTCCGTGACCTCCAGCCCGGCTGGAGGCTCCTCTTTGGGCTCCCATCATGCTCTGCTCCATCATGGCGCCCCGTGGTGCTGCTCTGTCTGCTTCCCTCTCTGTCTCTCTTATTTGGCTGTGAGTGGCTGGAGGTCATTCTGCACAGTGACCAGCACTGGCGCTCCTTTAGTTCCCAGTTGTTAAAGTACGGATGTATGTATTGAAAAATAACCAAGCGAATTCCCGGCTGGTCCAGGGAAGCCAGAGGGACCTCACAGCAGATGGGGACACAGGCAGCATTTTTGTGGGATCCAGTCCGCATCACCCTCAGGGCTGGCTGGGCCAGAACCTGAGAATCCAGGGCCCCTTCTGGAATTATCAGTACACTTCTTGAACACTCAGGCCTGTCTTTTTAAAAACAGTCTCCCCTTCCCTTATAGGGACTGCCTATAAGGGAGTCTGAAGTCATTTTCTCTACAAATACAGTAAACCCTTGAAATAGAGCAAAGTATACTACAATGTGACCAAAACTTGGCTTCTGTCCTATGCCTGGGACCCATCTCAAATAAAGGTGGGAAAAACTCTTATCTTTGTGGGGCTGGTAAAGAAGTGACTGCCTCGTGCTCCTTTGGAACTTCCTCAGTTTGGTTTGCTGCATGCGCTAAGGTTTCACAATCTTTACTTTTGTGCTTTTTGTGATAGTACAGACCAACTGAAAAATACCACTTTTCATTGATCCTACAATAACATAACTCCACATTTTGTATGATTGAAAATTTTAGACTCAGCTTATTGTTTTATGGTTGAGTGTTACTATACTAAGCGCCTATTTTGTGCCACGGTACTGTGCTAGGTTTATGGCAATGAACACAACTGACATGGTCTCTGTTCTTAGGGAACTTGCTTTCTCACAGAGGAAGTGGACAATAAGCTGATAAAATAACAGCAAATTGAGATATGAGCTATGAAGAAATCAAAGGACTGAAACAGGGACTTCCCTGGCGGTCCAGTGGTTAAGGCTCCATGCTTCCACTGCAGAGGGCATAGGGTTTGATCCCTGGTCAGGGAACTGAGATCCCACATGCTGTGTGGCACAGCCAAAACAACAACAACTACAACAACAGACTGAAACAAAACAATAAGGGGTCCCACTTGAGGTGGTTGGGGAGGCTTTTCTAACGAGGCTTCCTTTGAACTGAGTAAGATGAGATGGAGAGAACTGGAAGGCATTCTAGACGTCAGGAATAGCATGTGCAAAGGCCCCGCGGCAGGACTAGAAAAGGCTTAGTTTTAAGCTGGGTGAGTGTGGATCCAGGAGTCCCAGTGAACTGAACAAGGGGAAACTGGGGAAGGTGGAAGCCCTAGAGACAACTGGTGCTCAAGGGTGAAGCCTAAGCCACAAGTTCAAACCTGCTGTGCATCTGTCAGCTGTAGACTGTCCTACACCAGGGGTTGTGGGGGTCTGTGCCAGGGGTTGTGGGGGTCTGTGCCAAGGGTAGGGATGACTCAAGGCAATGATAACTCATTGGAAACTTTCCTGAATTTCAGAGACAGCGTGGGCCGCAGGACCCTGATGGCTGGGAGTAGAGAGCATCCTTTTTCCTCTTCCTTAAAAAATGTGGGGCCTGGCCTGAGGGTTAGGGAAAATGGATTCATTCAGCAACGGTTGGTTGAAGCCTCCTCTGTGCCAAGCACTGTACTGGGCACTGGGGATACAGCAATGAACAAGACAGTTAAACGCCTGCCCTCAAGGAGCTCACATCCTAGTGGGGGGAGCAAAAACAAAATAAAAAGCTGCCCAAAGTAAACTTAGTGTTTTAGAGGAGAAGGAGGTGTCTGGGGCGATCTCCCTTCCTGAAGGGGAGCCCTGAGATTTGGGTTCCTCCATTAGTTTTTCAGTATTAGTTCTTTTGTAGTGGATTCTACTTGGAGACCAGAGTGCCTTGGCCCTTGGGTCCTTTTTCCTGTTGGTGAGAATTTAAAGAGAAACACAGGCACATGCGCTTGCACCCCTCCCCTTTTAAGGGCTGTTAAAGGCCCACACACAGACATAGGAACACCCAAATGCACATACTTCTCTAATCTCCCTAAATCCCCCAGAGGCTGGGGTGGTGGAAATAGTAATGGTAGTGGTTCTCTGCTTCCCCACTCAGCTCAGGAGAAGCCAGGCTGGGGGTCTGGGGAGCAGTGATCAGGTTTAGCCCTCACCACCCCCCTTCCCCTGGGCTGGTCCCCGGGCCTGGTCATTCCCACACCTGGCCTCCCCAGCTGCTGGGAGGTGAATGAGTGTGCTGGGCAAACATCCTTGCAGCTTCCTGCTGTGCCCCTCTGAGACAACAGAACTCCTCTTCCTCCTTCTCCTCCTCCCCACACCCTCCCAGCTGGGGCTTCTCTGGGATCCAAAGCCATTTCCCTCTAGAGAAACCAGAGTCATCCTTTCCCCTGAGCCAGAGGACGGACCTAGTGTCTCTCTCTGGAGACATGACCTGTTCTCCCTCTGGTCCTTTATCCCAGTTCTCTGAGCACCAGGCCCTCTCTCATACCTGCCCAGGGGCTGAGGGGTCACAGGGTCCAAGGGAAGAGGGCTCTAGGGAGGCTACATCAGGAACTGTGGGAGAGTGGGGAGGGGATGGGAGGAGAAGCCCCCTCATCTGGCAGGAAGGGCAGCTCCTTCAGAGGGATGTCTCTGAGACTCACATAGACAAGATTGCAATAGGATGAAGGTATCCTCACAGAAGGAGAAATGCAGCACCCCTGGCCACCCCTAAGCACACATGGCTTATGCAAAGTATGCAACTCATTCTCCTGTCTCTGTCCAAGAGATTGCATATTTCTTACACAGTTGTGTTCAGGGTAAGCATACTTTTTGATTTTTGCCTTTTGTACAGAGTAACAGAGCTCACATGGTTTCCACTGTCTTTATGGCCTTTATCTGGATTTTTAAGAAGGATAGTGAATAACCTACCCTCCATCTTCCAGACTGAGAAGCACACAAACTTCACCCCTTTCCATCTTTAACCCTGGAAACACTTTCCTATCCTCATGCAGGATGAAGAGGGAGTTGGGGATGGGGTTGGTATGGGGTTCCAGCTGGGAGGGACCTTAGACATCTAAACGACGGAGGCACCAGAGAAGGAAGGTGACGTGTTCAGGGTCACAAAGCAACTCCTACCAGAGTATTCTTTACCACTACCCCATCTAGTCTCCAGAGCATGTTTAACTATGGAAACTTACCTGGCAGGCATCGTCCTGCATTAATCTTTAATTAATTTTCTCACTAAATCTCTATAATAACACTATGGGGAAGCTTCTGTATCTCCATTTTTCAGATGAGGAATCCAAGGCCCACAGGAATAAAAGTCACTTGTTTGAACTGCCCTGCTGGCTGGTGGCAGAAGCACAGCTAGAACCAAATTTCCTGATTCCCAGCCCAGGAGTTTTCTTTCCTCTTAGAAATTCTTTCCTCTCCCCCTGCCTCACCTGGCCTTGCTTAGGCCTGAGATAAGGAGCTTTCCCAGCAGGGCTTTCCCTCCCCAGGCCCAGTACTGGATACCACTGTCTGATCATGATCATGCCTCCTTTCCTGTGCTGGACCAAGGCCCAGATGAGCAGCTGGGGATGCAAGGCTGAATGGAGCAGCAGGAAGAGGCTGTAGGCGGCAGAGTTCATTCAGAAGAAAGTCCAACTTAAGAGCTGCTGAAGGCTGAGGGATCCTCACAGGGGGGCTCTACCAATAAAGGTACACGCTGCAGCAAACTCCCTCCCTCTGACCAGTATCTGTTACCAACTCCAGGAGGGGCGTGTGGAACCCCAGATCCCTGCTACTTCATTCCTAGGATCTGTGCCAGACCATCCTTAGAAAGAATGATCCAACCTCTTCCCATTTTATAGACAAGGAAACAGGACCAGGGAGGAAAGCCGGTTGCATGGCCCAGGCTCACAGGGAGAGGCAGAGCCACAGGCAGCCCTAGAACCCAGGTCTCCCCACTACTGGTTCAAGCCCTCTCCCCTCTTCCCCTCAGCTTGTCTGCAGAAGTGTGCTCTCTCTGACTGGAACCAGGGGCCTTCCGAGAGAGCAGGGTGACCTGGATCTACTGCCTGATGGAGCACCAGGAGACCTCTCACCCCATGCCTCCCTGACTCAGGTTCCTGTCCCTGGACTTGTTCCCCACCAGCAGCCTGGAACAGTTTAGGTAGAAGTCCAAGATGCCCAATCCTTTAAGTCTCAGTGCACTTGGCTCTCGTCTGCCAGGTTTATCTTGGTTCCAGGAGTTAGAGGCCAGCAAATAGAGACCCTTGAGATGATCACTGTGTGTGTGTGTGTGTGTGTGTGTGTGTGTGTGTGTGTGTGTGCGCGCGTGGGAGTCTCAGTGCACTTGGCTCTCGTCTGCCAGGTTTATCTTGGTTCCAGGAGTTAGAGGCCAGCAAATAGAGACCCTTGAGATGATCACTGTGTGTGTGTGTGTGTGTGTGTGTGTGTGTGTGTGTGTGTGCGCGCGTGGGGGGGGGGAGAGGCAGAGACTGGCAGGTCACTGCATGGGGTTGGGGAATCCCCCCAGATCTCCCAAGCAGCCCGCATTTCAACCGGGCAGCCCCTTCTGAACTCAAAGATTTTCTCCCATTACCGAGCCCATCCCCCCGCCCCCCAGGGCCTTAGGGCTGAGCCTGAGAGAGGGAGGGAGGGAGGGAAGAAGAAAGAAGCCACGTTTCCTTAGGGAGGGAGGGGAAGAGAAAGAGGACAAGCCCGGAGACAGAGACAGTCACGAAGCCACAGGGAGAGAGAGACAGTCAGGGAGACATAAGGGACAGAGAAACAGACCTAGAGAAAGACCTCCTCCATCTGAGCGATCACCCTGTGCTGCCCTGACCAGTTGAGGGTCAGGTCCCTCCCTGGGGGATCTCTGGCCTGACTTCCTGGGCAGGCCACAGCAGCACCCCTATATTTCCGGGTCTGGCTCAAAACCTGGGTCTGGCTCTGGCCCCCCAAGGGGCGTCTGGTCTCTGGCCCTCGAACACTCCCCTGTGCGCCCCCCAGCGGAGAACCAGACGCAGAGCCATCGAGGTCTTAAAGGGGGCGCAGGAAAGGGCGCCGCCAATTTGCGCCCAGTCTGGTCCCAGAACCCCAGGGTGGGTGGAGGACGATTAGAAGACTTGGCGCGGGGGACAGAATTGGTGTTTCTTGAGGTCGTATCAGTGGATCCGATGGCCCCGACGCCTCGACGTTCCCTAACCCCTAGAAGGCCGAGGCCAATGTATCCATGGACGGAGCCTCCAGGAGGGCCGTGCACGGGCGCAAGCTCAGAGGCTCCAGGTTCGGGGTCTAGGGAGGTGTCGAGGGATCTAGTCACCAAATCTCAGAGCTCTAAGCACGTGTCTCTCAAGGGGACCCTGCACTGAGCCCCCTCCCCCACTTCTGCCCAGTGCTGTGTAGTCCAGTCCTTCAGGGGGCCCCAGGTGCACCGCGAAGAGGAGTAAGGAGTGGTGGAAGGAAAACACAGACCCCTCATCTTACCGCATTGTTGAGGAAATCAGACTCGTTCAGATCCCCCAAGTCCAGGAAGCTGGATCCGGGGAACAGCCTGTCGGCCGGGAAGGGCTCCAAGACGGCGTCCATCGCGGCAGGCTCCGGAGACCCCCTTCGGTTGGGCTTCCCTCACTCCAGGGCGGCGGCGCGCCCGGCCCAGAGCTCCGGCCCGAGAGCTGGCAAGCGGGCGGGGGGCAGGTCCCGGGCAAAGCCCCGGGGGAGGGGCGGGCAGAGGCTGCGCGGCCCCGGGTAGGGGGCGTGGGGGGCGCGGAGGCCTTAGGGCAGCGGCGCAGAGCTGGCTGGGCTCAGGGGCCCCGGGCGCACCGCGGGCATTTAGCCGACTCCTCCTCCCGCTCCTCCGGGGGCAGAGCTGGCTTCCATGGGGAGCCCGGGAGTGGGGCTGAGGGCTTGAGGAGCCCCCCGGACTGGGTGGGAGCCGGGGGCGGGGGAGCTGAGCGCTCCCCCGAGACTGGGTGACTGCCGGGCGCTCCGCTCTCTCTGCGTCTCCCTCTGCACGGCTTCTGTCACTTTTCCTCTCTGTGAAACCGGGAACCCCTGGGCTGGTTAGCCCAGCTGGCCGAGGCGCCACTCCTCCACATCAATATTCACGATAATTTCATATTAATGAGGAGAAGGAGCGGCCTGAGGAATCGTCCCTCCTCTTTTAAAGAGACAGCTGCGAGCTAGTCTTGCCAATCTCTTTTCTCTGAAAAGGTAGGGGCTTGAAGCAAAATCGTCCTAGAGCCAATAACTGTGTTCCTTGAACCTCAGCATCTTAAGGCTTTGCCAACCACACTCCCGTAAGTTCATGAGGGAGCTGAGTTATTTCTGTTCTTCCAGGCTTATGCTAGGGCCTGAACCAAATCCAAAGTCAGGGCATTCCACCTCTTGGGGCCCTCAACAAATCTCCTTTCGATGGGGAGATTTTCAGGTCTCCTCCTCCAGGAAGCCTTCCCTGTCCCCCAGGCTGAAGCAGTTACCATCACTATACACCCACAGGGCATGGTGTGCTTACCTCCATGTGGTGAGTCTAATACAGTATTGTCATTGTTTGCTCATGTGTCTATAAACCCACTGGACTCTGAGATCCCTCAGGGCGATGACTGTATCCAGCTTTCCTGTGTGTGAAAGTGCTGGGGGGGACAGCAGAGATGAGGTAAGGACCCCTCTTCTCATCAATCATCGAGTACCCCTAGTGTTTCTGAAGAGCAAGAAGTTGGAGAACAGTAGTCATGGACTCTGTGTGAGCCAAGATGTAGGTTGGCTGCATGCTCCATGGTCACAGGACACTCCCAGGCCCCCTGGATCCATTACCTAAGTGGCCCGCTCCAGAGTACAGCGTAATCTCTTGAAAGGGCTGATAAACAATCACCAGGCACCTGAACAAATGGAAGTGGTCAGAAAGTCACTCCCTCAGAGGGCTGGGCACACTGTTCCTGCCCAGAAGTCATTAATAGGATTAAGTGTGTCCTCCCTGTCTGGAGCTTTTAATTAGCTCAGGAACCAAAAGCCTTTAAGAAGCAGAGATGTCATTGCAGTTAAGCCAGGGATGTCACCCAAATTGCTCTCTCAGTGCCAAGGTGGGGAAAGGGCACACAGCTAGGCTGAGATAACAGCTGTTTGCCTGGGGCGGGCGGGCAGGCATGTGGCTTTCCCCCATCTCCTGGTTCAGTTGACATAGTTCTGGAGAATGATGTTCTGACCCTCCACATTGTCATATGACTATTAGCTCCTGGGACTCCCAGAGAGTTTGCTCTTGAGAAGTTGGGAATACAGCCCATGCTCTGGGGACCAGTTCACCAGCAATGTCACTCTGAGAAGTTAGGCAGGGCCAAAAAGAAATCAGTTCACTCTCTAAACAGTGGCAGGTAGAATTAGGGTGCTGAGACCATGGGTGTTTTCCCCAAGTGCGTCACCTCTGGCCAACTGGAGAACAGTCAGACACTGAGAATGTAGCTGATCCTTTGTGGGCGTGGGGGGTTGCCATCTCTGGCTGGGCAGACAAGTCAGTCCATGGTGGGTGAGCTTGTGACTGCAGGTGTCTGGAGTCCTGGCTCCCGAGCTGGAGTCCCTGCAGGTCCCCAGAAGGAAGAAAAGTGCCCCTCTGCCTGAGGTTGGCTGGAAATTGTGCCTGTGTTCCTCCCAGCCTGCTCTGTAATTAGAGACATAGGCACCACTTAAGTGATTGGGGAAGATTATATAGTTTTAGATAAATAAGATTAGAGTGTCCTCTCTTTCCTGATTCTTACCCAGGTGAACACCCCAGAAAACCATTGAAAATAATCCTGGGGAGACACTCTGGTTCCGGTACCTCCTGTGGAGTCTAAGAGGCAGGAGCTCCCAAGAGAAATCCTGGGGGGGAAGGGACGGGGAGAGCAGAGAAGAGGAATGGGCAGTGCGGAGCCTGGCACGTACAGTAAAGAGAAGGATGGCAGGGGGTTTGTTCACACATTCTACAAGTATTATTGAGCACCTGTGAACAGTCCCTAGACCAGGCCCTGGGGATACAGTCGTGATTAAGTACTTAAGTTCTAGAGTGAATGAGGAAAGAATGGGCAAAAAAAAAAAATGTTACGAAGATAATTTCAAATAGTGATAGGACTATGAAGGAAATAAAATAGTGTGATATGATTGAGTAGGTAAAGAAGCCCTCTCTAAAGAGGTGATGTGTGAGCTGAGAACTGGAGTCATTTATGGGGCAAAAATGGAGGGAAAAGCATTCCAGATAGAGGGAACAGCAAGTAGAGGAGAAAGCAAGAGAAAGACTGGGAGGGTCAGGCAGTGACATGGGAGAGAGAGGATGAATGTGAAACCCCAAGGCCCTATACACACTCATTATGGTCTCACTGATTCTATTCAAGTAGTGAAAAGAATTGTGCCTGTTCAGATTAGAGGGGCCACCTGAAGCTTTCTGTAGCAGTCATCCCTTCGGTGTCTATATCTCTTAAAGATTTTCCAGCAGAGGAAAGTAGACAGCTCACCAGGTCTGCAGTCTGGGTTCTGACCCAACAGGGAGGGTCTACTTCCTCCAGGCCAGTCCTGAGCTTGAGGCCCAGATGCCTCAGGCCCCTTCTCTACATCTGAAGGGGCAGGGGAAGGAGGCCCAGTTTGGTGCTGCAAACACCCCGAAATACTCCAGGTCAAGAAAAGCTCACAGACCGTAGCCCCTCTGGTTGTGGACTCAGGAAAATCTAGTTGGTGCGCTCAGCAGTGGCTCCAGCTGTGAAGCATAATGCATAAACATGCTCCAACCCATGCGGTGACTGACGTGCTGGAGAGAAGGGACAGAGGTAAGCTTCCTGCCTGTCCCAGACACTGAAGGTCAGGTGGAGAGAGAGGCGCCTGACAGGTTGAGCTGTGAGCAGGGATGGTGTGTGTGTGTGTGTGTGTGTGTGTGTGTGTGTGTGTGTGAGGGGAGAGGGCTTGGCTGGGGACTGACACGCTTAGAGAGTCACTGCCCTTCTCTGGGTGTCAGTTTTCACATTTATCAAATGGGGGAGGTGTTAATGACCCCTAGGGTCCTGTCTTCTCCAAGCAGGGAATAGGGGGAGGTGGGGTGAAGGACCTGCCTCCTTAGGAGGCCTGGAGCTCCGATTTTCCAGGCTTCCATCCTGGAGCCTCCAGGAGGGTGTAAGGCTGGGTGTTTACACTTGGCAGGCAGGCTCTGGGTGGTGGTAAGAAGGTCGCCCAAAGTAAACCTGCCTTGTTTGCCTGGATTGTAAAGGAAAGAACGCTTTGGCACACTGTAACAGGAACTTCTGAGAAATGAAAACATATTCATCCTGGAGATTAGGCTGACTTCCGGGGCACAGAAGGGGGCCCTTTGTTCTCTTGTGGCTCCCTAAAATGGGCCTCATGGCTGCTCTCCCTGTACCCCCCACAGGGCTAGAAGTGGAGTCCCTGGGGTTGCACCCTGCCAAGAGGGCGGGGGTGGGCCTCAGACCCCAAGCTCTCACTCTTCTCCATCCCCTTGGCCTGTGATTCCTTCCCCGCTCCACCCGGAACCATAAAAATACCTGACATTTATTGAGAACTTGCTTTGTGCCAGGCACTAAATACTTGACTTATATTATCTCGTTTAACGCTTGGAACAAGCTTGTGAGATAAATATCATATTCACTGATTCTGAGATGCACATTTACACCTCTGAAATCAGAATGTGTCTTATAATCAGTAGTATGTTATACTTGAATGGACAGAGTTTTTTCCTTCTTAGTGTACAGTACAAAAAAAATGGTGTATCGTACAATTGATGACATCTTAGATTCGATGAAACATGATATTATTATCATCCCCGGTCTGCAGAGGAGAAAAACGAGCCTCAGAGAGTTTTTATGACTTACCACTCCTTTATTTTGCAGGAAACCAAGGCCTCGAGCCATAAGAGGCTTTCCTCAGTTCAGC